>NC_134486.1:251305741-251605741 GCF_040206685.1 Ascaphus truei
CAGACACACACTCAGAGACACACACTCACAGACACACACACACACACAGACACACAGACACACACACACACACAGACACACAGACACACAGACACACAGACACACACACACAGACATACACACACACACACACACACACACACACAGACACACACACACACACACACACACACAGACAATCACAGACACACACTCACTGGGTGGGTTTTCATTGGAAGGGAGGGGGCCTATCTGTTCCTCCAGGGCCTGCTTGTCCTCCACATGCTGCTCCACATGCCAGGGGATCAGGCAGGAGTTGCGGGAGGATCGGGGGGCCAGCGGGGGGATGGGGGGGCCAGCGAGGGAATGGGGGGGCCAGCGGGGGAATGGGGGGCCAGCGGGAGGATCGGGGGGCCAGCAGGAGGATCGAGGGGACAGTGGGAGGATCGAGGGGCCAGTGGGAGGGTCGGGGGGCCAGCGGGAGGAGCTGGGTGGCAGCGGGTCGATCTGGCGGCCAGCGGGAGGATCGGGGGGGCAGCAGGTCGATCTGGGGGCCAGCGGTAGGATCGGGGGGCAGCAGGAGGATCGGGGGCCAGCGGAGGGGTCGGGGGGCCAGCGGGAGGATCGGGGGGGCCAGCCGGACAGACGCACGGCTGCCAACCTCCCCCCCCTCCAGCGCGTGCGCGCACCCCCCCAGATGGCCCTGCAGGGGCCTGAGGCAGACAGGCATGAAGGGGCTGGCTGCCGGAAGGGGGAGGAGTAGAAGCGCTGAGGAGGGAAAGCATTGCTGAGAGGCGGGGGAGGAGTGAAGGCAGTGATCAGAGAGCCGGAGGCAGGGTAATCTCCCCCAACAACATGAACCCGCCTCCGGCTTTTTTTTTTTTTTTCAGCGCGAGCGCGGGAAAAGCAGCAGCGCGAGCGCGGGAAATTTTAAAAACACAAGTGTGCTGCTTGGGCCAATATTTACTCGCCCGGGGGTTAAATCCACACGCCCCGTGTAAATGTATATAATTGTCGAACACTGTATATATATATATATATATATATATATATATATATATATATATATATATATATATATATATATATATATATATATATATATATTGAGGCAAAAAGTGACACTGTGTGCTCATTTGCATGTCATTTCCCAGAATCCCTTGCTGCAGTGGAAGTGCTGTATGCTAGGTGATAATGGGGAAAGGTGGGGTTGCAGACCTGCCTAAGACATGCAGATGAGCATACAGCTATATTTGCATATTTGCTTTCCTGTGGAGGGTTTTTGTCACTTTTTTTACTCACCATAACTTAACTCAGTATTATGGTTTGGCCTATCCCATAAGCCTCTCTTGCATTCCCAGTAAAATCAACCCCACACTGATGAGACCCATCAAGGTTGAAACAGCTGTCTGTGGGTGGTTTTCTGGGTATGCACCTTAACCCTGGCTGTGCTCAAAGCTGTGACCATGCAGCAAGCTTAAGCCTATAGGGAACCATGTTAAAAATGGTTATTGAGGCAAAAAGTGACACTGTGTGCTCATTTGCATGTCATTTCCCAGAATCCCTTGCTGCAGTGGAAGTGCTGTATGCTGGGTGATAATGGGGAAAGGTGGGGTTGCAGACCTGCCTAAGACATGCAGATGAGCATACAGCTATATTTGCATATATATATATATATATATATATATATATATATATATATATATATATATATATCCTACTGTACAAATGAATGGGGCAGGGTGGGTTAACCTTAATTACTGTTGCGGTTATTATCCGGTAAGGTGATTAAGGGGTTAACTGGCATTTGATAATATTTGCAATTTTTTTTTGGCCAACGGAGGCCGTTTGATGACCGGATGCCCATCATTACCAGGGGGTAAGTAGAACTCAATTTATTTATGCTGAATTATGTGTTTAATAATGGGCAAATAATCTGTAATCCACATCTGAATAATAGTTTTTTTGCACATTTGTTGGGGGGGGGGGTATTTATGTATTTAAATGTATAGGACAGGTTTATTTATTTTTTACATACACGGTTGGTTCCTTAGGTCTGCAGGGACCTCTGGAGACCACCTGAGGTCTCCTCGGACGCCCCCGGGTACCAGGCTGGCGAACTCACGGGAGATACCTGCAGGGAAGAAACAGTGGCCCCACATCTGTGGGGGCACCGCGGACCCGTAGGGACCACCCGAGGGCCACCAGACCCCCGTGGGAACCCCCAGGGGCCCCTTATATACCTGTGGGTCTGACCCAGGCCCCCCAGACACCTGTGGGCCTACCTGTGGAGACCCCGTTGTGGCCCACGGTGACCCGCAGAGACCACCTGGTGGACCACGGCGCCTGGCGGGGACCACCCGTAGGCCTCCAGACCCTGTTTAAAACCTTTTGCTGGGCCACTGTGAGGTCTACGGACACCCATCAGGCCCACCGGGGACTCCCGTGGGCCTGGGGTATTAACCCTGTACGTAAAACGGGGCCTGTATCTCCTGAAGTAGGGGGTCCCCGAGGCTGAAACCAATGTGGTTCAGTCTGGAGACCCCCTGCTCATGTACATTATTATTAAAATGTATTTATTTAGTGTACGATTGCCTGTAACAGCCTTGCATGGAGATGCAGAATCTCCATGCAAATGTTACAGGCGACTTATTTTTTTTATCAGCTACCGTACGTGAAGTTTCAGTGCGCTAGCAGAAGGAAAAAACAATGCATGCACGATAAGCCAGTTTTTCACACGTCCGATAGAAAATGGGCTCAGGGCCTTAGTGAATCGAGCCGCCGGCTTCATTTTTTATCGGACGTGCAAATTTTTTTCAGGCCAGCGCGAAAGCTCGGAGCTTTGTGCATAGCCCCCTTAATGTCTGCTACTAGTGCAGTGTATCAGACAACTGTGATACCGTGTCGCTATGGTGTAACAAGAAGAGTGTAGTATAATGACCTACGCGGATTCAATGTTGCAGGATGCAGTTCTAAGATGTATCTCTTTCTTTCTCACAGTAAGAGCTTATTATGCAGTGATGGTGGCTTGTAAGTGAGCACTCAGAGCAAGATTCCAAGTCAATGAGTGGTCCCGTGGTTACATGTTCTCCGGTCTTCTCCCGGTGTATATATAGGTGACGGGATAGTTACGTGGTGTCCGGTCTCCTCCCACATAAAAACAGTTCTCATAAGATGTTTTCCCTTGGTAAGAGATTCAGGAACTGATTCACCTGCCTGCTCTGTCTCGCTCATGTGACCGTCAATGGTATGATGTCATTTCACCCCGAGTGAAGTGGGGTGAAGTGACGTCAAACCGTTGACGGTCACAGCATTGAGTTAAGGTTGTATGGTTCTCTTAAGGCTGGATACATGTTTACTCTGATGATTTATCATGCAACTGTTCATTCACTTTATGACATCCACTGCACAGCGTCAGCGTTAACTGTACAGCTAGCAGCTGATTGTGGCTACCTCAGCACTCACATTACCTACCCACTAGGTTTCCTCTGATATTATAGAGACACATTGGTTATTAGTGCCGCTCTACTCCAGAGGTATACTTGTGTGTCTCCTCCTTTTTTCTATCACTGCCACATATGTGGTGTGTAGCGATATTAGTGTCCCTATAATAGTGACAATTGTTTGTGTAGAGACTGTCAATACTTACATTGTCAGTACACATTTAGCCCAGGATAGGGCACTGTTTCCTTGGCTCCCTTATTATTTTTGTGGGTTACCTCACCCGCGTGGCTGCAATATGTGTGTTGTTTATACTGTACACACACCTACCTCTGTCTCGTCGCTCGGGATTTTAACCATCACTGTATATATTTTGTCACATCTTTCTCCGGATTTTACGTTATTAAAGGTTTATTATTTTCATTTTTGTGTTCAGTGTTTTTGTGGGACCTGACTCTGGTCATCCCTACTTAGAGGGTCTGGGTTTTCAGTTATTGTACTGTTGCCACATACTCACTATATCCTTTGGTATACCATGAGTGCAGTTATTAGGGGTCTTAGTGACCCCTTGTGGTCACTTTTATCTAGTGTTTCACAAGCTAGAAAAAATTATGAAACTATTTGAACAGGAAAAGTTAGAAGCATTGGAGCAACGCACACAAGCAGAGCACTTACTGCAGAGCCAACTGCAAGGTCTGTGTACGTACCTCCAGAATGCCAAAGGGAATCAGCGAACTTTGCTGGAAGAAAATCTGCAGGCTGCTAACAAAGTAAAAGTGCTGTAGGAACGTCTAAGTATCCAGTGTGTCCTTACAGAGCAGCATTAGGAACTGAAGGCTACCCTGAGCATCACCAGAGCATCTCTGGAGGCCAGGTGACTCTGTACGAGAGGAAGCACAAGAAGGTCCAGAAACTGAAGCAAAAGCTAAACTTGTTGAAAAGGGAGAAAAGCATTAGAGTAATTCAGAAATACTACAAAGTTCTTGTCTAAGCAAGGTTGGAGAAAGAAAGGTATCTGTGCAAACGCTATGCAGTGCTCACCATACAGGCTGCCTTCAGAGGAACAAAAACTAATCAGCTACATTGCCAGAATAAAGTAGCCTGCCTTATTCAATCCATATGGAGTATGCAAAGACAAAGAGAGAACTATGAACATTTGAAGCAATGTGTTATTTTACTCCAGTCAAATGTTAGGAAGTGTCTACATCACAACCGAGCAAGCTGTGCGTTCTTATAACTACATTCGAACTACATTCGGCTTTCCCCACAATTCAGGAAAGAAGAACCGAATTACGACTGACAAGCGCAATACATAACAGTCATGCTACCGTGCCCCCATGGCCCATGCCAGATTCCACACAATGAAAATAGCCGCTAGAAAGATTCAGTCTTTGTCTAGAATGAGGCAGAACTGTTTTGGTGATCACACCTCTACAGGTACAACACTAGTTGTCTTCAAAAAAAAGATGCCACGGGGTTCAATCGAAATGGATAAAAACTCTGCCCAGGTTGAACCAACCATGATTATGGATACGGAACCCGATGAAGGTGGTCACCCTAAACTCAGAAAAGAAAAGATCGCCGAAATATAGGAAAACTCCTGACCAAGCATTCAGAAGAAGAAAGACTGTGCTTGGGAAAAGTCCTCCTCGAGCGACTGAAGACTACTGATTTCAAGCACTTTCTTGAGGAGATTTTGGTAACCTGGGAAAGGGCTCCAATCATAGCGTGACAGAGTTCTACTCCATCCATTCTCATTCGAGCCACAGTGATAACTCGAGTGAGAGTGGTAGGCTGGGCTTTAGCCGTGTTTAGCCTGAGCTTCCCACAAGCAGAAGAAGTATGTAACAGGGACATATACCTGTTTAAATAAAGCTGCCTCTAGTGGTTTGAGAAATCGCGCAGAGAGCTGGTTAATTGCAGCTAGTCAATTGACCAGCTCCATCTGGGTAATCATATGAGGGTAAAAAATTCCTGCTGGGGACAGACCAAGAGACTCCTTAGCACAGATACACTGTGCTGACAGAGGGAAATTAAGTCTTGAGCACAAAGCTGTGCTGATAACAAGACACCAGACCTCTTTTTCTGGAAACAGAGGACACAGCAACCTGCCAGAGGCTGGCCATCAACAGACACCCACCTAGACAGAGACTGCCACAGAGAGCCCCTGCATACAGGTACCTTTTGAGACTTTGGGGTGATAGGTGGGTAAGTGGCTCCCCCCCCCCCAGCCTTGCAGATAGGGACTGAAAAGTAACTTAGCCCTTACAAGGGATAGGTGTTTGTTTCTTTTGTATATATATGTTGCCTTAAACTGCTTTTTAAAGTGAAAGACTAAATAAATCCATGTTTATTTCCCCCCAAAATCGGTCTCCTTGAGTATACCTCTGCACAGGTCTCTTACAATGGCCAAAAGAGATACAATGTAATATAAGACTTAGATGGTCACACAGCACAAAATACACTGACACAGACAGGCAAAAATAGTAAACGCCAAAATGAACTAAAACAAGAGGGGAGGGGAGGAAAGGTGACAAGGGGAATAACAGGGGAAGTGAGTTAAAAAGGAGAATGTGAAAGGAGAACAAGGGGAGCAACATTTCAGGGTGTGAACCCCTTCTTCTGGCCCACTCCAAAAGACGAGGTAGGTCTAAGGTACTTCCCTTAACACCTCAATAAAAACCACCCTCAGAAGGTGACAGAGAGGCCTGTGTAGGGGTCAACAACAGAGACAGTTCCACTCCAGCATCTCGGTTAAGTTATCTTACACGGTTCATCTTACGTAGCAAGACAGACGGTTGATTTTTACAAGAGAGCTACGGTCTGTGAGAAAGGGGACGACTTGGCAGGAGATCCCAGGTGCAGGAGCAGAGAGTGACATCAGCTAAGCAGACCGGTTGCAGAGTTCAACCAGCGTGAAGGTCCCCACATCACCACCAGATCGGGAGAAGAAGCAAGATAGGGGACGACTTGGTAACCTAACTGAGGCGCTGGAGTGGAACTGTGTCTCTGTGGAGTGGATGGAGTGCAGAGTCCAAGCAGCGTGAAGGTCCCCAGGCTATCTCAAGTAAGAACAGTGCAATATCGCAAACCATCACGATAACCAATATCTGAACTTTGGGTTATTATACCACGAAGCTCTGACAAGCAATATACTAGAGACTATGTTTATGTGAACTGGCACTTACATATATTTTTTCTGTTTTTTATCTATTTTTTCTATCCTTACATCTAACTTTTTAAATCTAGATCAACATATCCATTTTGGTCAATCTATATACTAGTCATAGTATTTTATATTATACAACATCTAGTCTGCTTATAAATTAGGGATAAATTAATGTGAGTCTTACCCCACCATTCCCCTAACAGAGTATTATCTTGTCTTTGCGCCAAATGCAATAACACACACACACACACACACACACACACACACACACACACACACACACACACACACACACACACATACACACACACACATATATAGCAATTAATAGGCTGGATGGTAACCCTGACAAAAGACACAATTATCAAAACAGCTATTTAAAGTTTACCGTAATGGTAACTGAGGACTAAGCACTGGAAAAAGCATGATACAGTATGTAACTAAATCCAGGCAAATAGCTTCAGGCTCAAGTCAGCAGGTCCCCAGCAGTCATGCAGTGTGGATCAGGAAAAAGGTTGCCTGTGATGATATTCCACACAGTACACACACACTCACTCCTTTGTGCCTTTGTATCTCACACTCCTGTTGCCATGATGCCTCTGCTCCTCAGGGTCCAACGGGCTTATTCCTTTCTTTTGTTCTCAGCCATTCGCCAAAGAGTGTGTCCATCAACACACTTGTGTGGTATGTAGAGCAGGTTAATTCCTTATATCAGCCGGGAAGGGGGAGTGGGGAACATGTATACATAAATGTATACTAAGGTGTTTTACACTTACAATAATCCTGTCTGTCCTGAATAACTATCCCCCCCCACTATTATCAGCTTCCAGAATAAAAATATTAATGTTAAACCTCCAATTTCGTAAAGTTAGGTTTAATAAAAATGTCTCTTAGGCTTGTAATATAGTACGCGCTGGTGCGTGTGCAGGCGCGTGCACGCTGTTGCATGTGCACATGGTTCACGCGTTTAGTGTCTATAGGGCAAGTGGTGATGTGCGTGGCTTGGAGGCGTGGCTGTGACGTCACAGCGTTAGGCCGCACGGTGATTGGCTCACAGCGTCAAGTGGCGTGGCAACAGCGCGAAAATACAAATTTCTTGTATTTCCTCAGATCTGCCGTGCCACCGCTCACGGCCGTGCGCGCGTCTCAACTAAAGCAATTTCAGGCTCACACAGGCAATTATCATTGATGCGCGCGCGCGCACACTATATTACAGGCCTTAGAGTGAAATATATATTTGTGTTTAAAATTGTAATGTAAGAAGTTATTAGATTCCTCATCATTGTTCTCCAAAAGACTTATTCAATCCTCTAAAGCAGGGGTGCGCAAACTTCCTGCGCTGTGCCCCCCCTGTCTACTCTCCCCCTGTGTTGTGTCTCCCTTGCTTCTAATGCAGCGTCAAATAACGACGTGGGTCATGTGACGTCACGTGACCTTGCGGCGTCATTTGACCTCATGTTACGATGCAACGCTGCGTCAAATGGTGCCACAGTTCATTTGACGTCACGTCGCATGACCCCTCGAAATCATTTGACGCCGTGTTACCATGGAGACTGAAGTCTGGTAAGTGAGTTACAAAGGCCCCGCACTCTCAGTGTGGGGCCTCTGTAACCACCTCTGTAACCGCCGCGCTCCCTTAACAAAGTCTCGCACCACCCCTGGGGGCGCACCCCTGGTTTAAGCTTTTCATCAAAATGAGAGGACACACCAAGAGATTCCCAATGAGAACCGGGAACATCATCAGAGTTATTTTATCTGCATAGTTATTTTTCTAATATAGCTCTGCTAATCTATGTAAATCGAAAGGGAGACAGTATGGAAAGACGAAACCCCTCTTTTTAATACATATAAATAAATTGCTGTTGTTGATTACGAATGAGGAAATATTAAACACCCCATTTTATATCACTGTTTCTGAATTGGGATTGTTCTCTTTGAGGAATGACATTCCTACCTGCCTTCAAAAAAGTTTCATTTTCTTCCTGCGGGGCTTCACTGATTTAGATAATAGGGGATGCCCAGATGTCAAACTGGTCCTTACTGCTTTCGTATAGTTGAAATCTCCCTGGTCCACAGCCTCCCCCCCCACTAAGAAAGTCAATATTTAGTACTTGATATCTATTTTTTTAGTTCCTTAGTTCCACACTGTGTGTAGGCAAGGTTTGTTACATATTTGATAGATTTAAAAGTGTTTCTCCCATTATCTTTAATCGTTGGTGTGGAGGTGTAAATTTTGTTCTCACCAACATTCCGTTTGGTATTAAAATTAATAGATTTATCCCTTTTGTTATTTACCCTATTATAGTAGGTATGTATCCCATTATAGTGGCTTATCGCTATTTACTGCATGAGGCCCACAGTCTTTGCAGATAGAGTCCTCCTTGGCGCTGGAACTTTCACTCATGCTCAATACAATGCATGAAAAATATAAAAATGTAGAGAAACAATGAGGAGTAGCACACTTAATTAAAGATGCTGTCACCTCTGTGAAAATGGTAACACTAGATGCTATTTCACCCTAAACACTCCAGAAATGGTGATGGAAATGACCATAAACATACACACACCACCAACATTTATTTAATACTGTGACATTATTTAGGGTGTACAGGGACCCTTGGTGTTATGACACCTAATTCATTGCTTTTTGCCTAGCTGGTGTTGGCTGTTGTTTGTTTGCACTAAATATAAAAATAAATATAAGTATAGCCTGGGTCCCCCATGCCCCCTTTTTGTCCCCTTACCTTTCCATAAGCAGCAGAAGCTGGGGAGAGTGCGGGGGGGATTCGCAGTAGCAAGCGCAAGCGGCAGCCATTAGGAGTATAGCACACCTGGGGAACTACAAGTCCCAGCAGCCTCAGGGGCTGCAGACCAAATTTTGCCAGGCAGCCAATAGGGCAGAGAGACACATGGCAGTTAGAATTGTGACAGTTGTAATTCTGACAGTCAGAAGGACTGGCAGTTAGTGTGACTGGAAGTGGGAGCCAGGACAGAGAAAGGGAAGGTAGTGTCTGGGTTTCTGTGGCACCCAGATTAGGCCAGATTAACCCATTAAGTCCAAGATAGGTCCCACTCACCTAATCAGATTGTGGCTGCTACAGGGAAACCCCATAGCTAGGAACATTTCCCCTGTAGCTGTATACAGCTTGTGTATAGTGTCATTTGAAGAGAGCTAGCGGCGATTTGCAGACTGTGGTCTGTGGCCGGACCACCACCATACTATCATAGACTACCAAAGGTGAGACCCTCCTACCGGAGTTCTCCCCACGCAGAGGCGGAGGTTTCGCTGACATCGACGTCGCTGGATTCATGGATCCCTTTTGATTTTCTTCCATACCCTGGTGCTGGAGCATCTGGGTAGGTACCTCACAACGTGCACCAACTATAACACTTTTAGTTACTGGGGGCAGACACATTGCGTGGGTTGGCTCTTGTGGACACAAGGGAGGTTGGGTGCACAGGGGCACCTCATTACTTTGGGGAAATCCCATGGACACTATGGTTGGAGGGCACAGTGGGGCTACAGTCGTGCGAGGCCTATATTTTATGTGGATTAGTGATATACCTAATTTTACCTGTGTTCAGTAAACTGTTATTAACTGTGATCTTATTGCATTGGGTCCTGTGAAGGGGTTATCCGACGCTGTCAGGATCCCTCATAGGTGGAGGCGCTGTCACCAGAAGGATCAGGTACACCCCGGGCTCCCAGCAGCGGAGGTTCAGGCCTACTGTGAGCCACAGATAAACCACTAAACACTCAGTAGCCGCCACATTACCCAAACAGGGGGGGAAATAGCACACCATTTGGAGGCGCTGCTGAGATTTCAGACCTGGGGTGGCCAATCTAAGCCTAAAAACAGTCAGACCAAATTAGGGACCATGTCTCTACAGTCCCACCAGAGCATCCACGAGTGGGCCCTACGACGTCACACTACGATGCCACGCGTTGCCTCGCCACATGATCGCCATTAGTCAAGTCCCAGTATCCCTGCCCCTGCCCAGCTTGCAAACGGCACTGAGACAGATACCAGGGTTCACAAAATAATGTATTGCGGACACTAAATTGGACATAGATGTCCAGTGGAGTATGCTTCTGGTTTATTGTTGCTGCAATATTCCAGTGGACAATGTCCCACAGTTCCTGAAGCTTCTTGAAGCCCCACCCCGTGGAGGTCCACTTATCTACCCTAGACTGAGCACCAGAACAGGGGCCGCTTGAGGTGCCACAAGCATGGAGGAGCATCAGGCGGCCAAAGCAATCTCTCCTCAAGGTAGCCCTAGCCGGAGTAAAGCTGGCAGCCGACAGTCCGGACAAAGCCACTACAGTGCCAAAGGTCCAGGGGAAGCTCAAAATCTTGTGGAGGACTTACAACAACTGACTGAGAAAAAAGGTCAGTTTGTCCTGGTCCAACCCTACCGCAAGTTAAAAGCTTTCTCTGGGGTGTGGCCCATGCCTCTAAGAGAAGTGGCGTTCGAGGAATGGTATGACTTGGCAGAGTAAGTACTGCCTGAATGGATGTGCATGGACACGGTCAAGAAACAGAGACTCACGGAGAGCCTGCGGCCTCCTGCCGCCAACATGGTACAGTTTTACCGCGATTGTCACCTGGAAGCCGACGCTCAAGCTCTACTCCTGGCTCTAGTCAAAGCGTATGGTGTCCCAAATGATGCCATCTCTCTAATGGCCTGGTCCCTTTGCCTTACCAAAACAGAAGGGTATGAAGTGTCGGACTTCCTTCAATGGCTTCAGTTGGCCCTATGGACCCTAGTAAAGATGAAGATTGTCCAAAAGTCCGAGGTCGACAAGTTAAGGACCCAACAAATCCATGCACCATCTGAATCAGCTGTGTCCTTTCCCTGGAGCATCCTCTCCCATTTGAGGAGCTTATGGATAGACCGCAAGCTCAAGAGACCCTCTTGTCGGTGCATCATCCAAGAACATCCTGTGACTCTGCCAAAGGAGAGAGACATGCCTCTTCCTAAAGGAGTCACCCAAGTAGGAGACAAAAGAGGCATCTGCCCAAAAGTCCAAGGAGGTGGAAGGTGCCAAAGATGACCCCCCTCCCAAAGCACATGCCACCACATCCAGGACTCCCAAGAGAGGATTGCCTACACTGGCGACACACTTTATTCGAGCTCGGCTAGTCCCACGAATTCGGGTATACCCGGGTGTATTGAGGTTTGTGACTGTTTTCTGCCCGAGTGCATTGAGGTATTTTCCAGGCAGGGATTGAAGCATTTTATTCCCGCTGGCTGCAATACTGCACAGTATATATATATATATACTGCATTACAATTCATGAATTTATGCCATCTGGTAGACACGCGAAGCATTGCAGCCTATTAAATCCTAATCATTATCATTTAACAGATCAGCCGCCCGTCAGCCAGGCATGAACCCAGGCTGGGAAGGCAAACGCAACGGGGCTTGTCAGAGGTGAGGAGCGGCGCATTCCAGGTATCTGCCAGGTACATACTGGGTATTTGCTCGAATAAAGTGTGTCGGTGCAGTACATAGAACTGAGGTAGCCAGAACGATGTTGTCTGCTACAACTGTGTCCAGAAAGGTCACTTCTCTCAGAACTGTCCGGAGCACAGAAAAGGCCAGACTTCCAATCCCAAGGTCATGACCTAAACAGTACAACCAGCAGCAACAGCCTCCACGTCCTCAGAGATTACACCAGCGCCAAGACCCGATGAAACATCCACATCAGACGCTTATAGTCACGTGGTTCTGGAAGCCATCATACGCGTCATCGTTGACGGCATATATTCATCGGCTTTGATGGACACCGGGTCCCAAGTGACCACTGTGTACCACCCTTTCTACGATTAACATCTTAAACACCTGCCCTTGCAGTCGGTGGACAAGATGAAGTTGTGGGTACTCAGCAATGGGGACTACCCCATCAACAGCGCGGTGAAGGTTCAGCTGGAAATAACATAGCTGAACACTGGTAAGACTCATACCATGGATGTGGAGGCTCTGATATGCCCCAAGAACACCCAAGATCCCTGATCATATTGGGAACCAACGCCAATGTGGAGCAGGCGGTGATCCAAGCGTACCTGCAGGAGGAACGGCGAACTACCCCTGTCTGCCCTACAAATCCACCCAGCACTAAAGGAAGAGTGTTGCAAAATATCGGCCCAAGCCGGATATGGGAACCTGTTCAATCATACCAAAGGTTTGACCGAGATTCCACCAGGAGAAGTGAAGATCATGTACACAGTGTCCTGCTGTCCAGGCCGAGACAAGGGCGATTATCTCTTCTCTCTAGAGAATACACCAGAGGAAGACGCCAACTACGGCTACAAGCTTGTGCCCGAAGTACGAGAATGGAAGTCCTCACTTCCGGGGAAGAACAAGTTGTTTATCCAAAACATCTCCCCTTACACCATGTCCATCAACCAAGGACAACGGTTGGGTAGGATATACCTTTTAACCCCGTCGAGATGATGGCCACTCAAGTGAATACTGCTGCAGTGCAAGATCAACCAGATAGGCTGGCATTCGATTTTGGGGAATCAACCCTGTCAGCCGAGTGGAGGGATAGGCTAACGGCCAAGTTGGAAGAACGGCAGGACGTGTTCTCCACCAGAAAAATGGACATGGGGTGTAGCTGAAACTCCCAGCACACCATCCGGCAAAGTGATACCATGCCCTTCTGGGAGCGTTCCTGTTGCATCGCTCCAGAGATATGGAGGACGTGAGAGACGTCTTACATGAAATGGAGACGGCGGGCATTGTGACAGAATCTTGTAGTCCCTACGCATCGCCGATTGTGATGGTGAGGAGGAAGAATGGGGCGGTCCGATTGTGTGTCGACTATTAGACCCTGAACAACTGCACCATGTCTGGCCAGTACACTCTTCCGAGGATTGATGAAATTCTCAACACGCTGCCAGGAAGCCAGTGGTTCAGTGTACTGCACCTGAGATCTGAGTACAACCAGGTACCAATGAGTGCAGAAGATCAAGAGAAGACGGCCTTTATATGTCCCCTGGGCTTCTACCAGTTTACCCGCATTACCCCAAGGCATTTGTGGTGCACCGGCAACGTTCCAGCGTTTGATGGAGAAGACCATCGGCGACATGAACGCACGGGAGTGCTTAGTCTACCTTGACGACATCATCGTCTTCAGCAAGACTCTGGAGGAACACGAAGAACAGCTGCTGAAAGTGCTGGATCAGCTGGGCAAGGAAGGCTTGAAGCTGTCCATGGACAAATGCCGGTTCAGCTGCACATCAGTGACCTACATGGGACACTGTCCGCAGATGGAATAGCTACTGAGCCCACCAAAGTCGAATCTGTGGTGAACTGTCCATGACCCGAAAAAGTAATTCTTCTTTGGATTCTGTGGTTACTCTCGCCGCTTTATGGAGGGATATTCGAGCAAAGCAAAGGTCCTCACTAACATTCTCAAGATCTACCCTGAGGATACAGGGCAGAAAGCCACCACTGAGTGACTGTCTTTCGACGACAAGTGGATGGCCGCCTGTGAAAAGACATTCATCGGCCTAAAGAAAAGCTTAACAGAGGCACCCGTTCTCACTTACGCCGATCCCGAGCAGCCCTGCATCCTTTATGTGAATGTGAGCTTCCACGGCCTAGGTGCGGTCTTGCACCAAAAGTACCCGGTGGGCCTCCAGCCCGTAGCCTATGTCAGTTTCAGCTTGAACCCAAGCGACCAGAATTATCCTGTCAACAAGTTGGAATTCCTCACTCTCAAGTGGGCAATTGTGGACAAACTACATGACTATCTGTATGGAGTCACCTTTGAAGTGTGTACGGACTACAATCCATTGGTACATATTGACGTCCGCCAAACTGGACAACACCAGTCACAGATGGCTGGTGGCTCTCTTGAACTACTGGTTTACGCTGAAGTACAAACCCGGGCCCCTGAACATCGGAGCTGATGCTCTATCCAGAAGACCGGGACTGAGTTCCACCCCAGATGATGACCTCTAGGAAGAAATCCCTGGACCAGGGATGGGGGCTATGTGCTTGACCGCAGCCATTGTGGAAGATAAAGTGGCCTTCTCAGAACTGAGGGTCGCAGATTCATATTGATCAATCCAAGGCTATCCCTGCTGCCTATTGCCACCCAGAGGGAATAACTATCAGCCCAGACAAAATCTTCGCCTGGAAAGATCTGGTGCAGTACCAGATACGGGATCCAGTGGCTGGAGCTTTCCTCCAGGCCATACAACAAAACAAGCCCTCCCTGATGAAACGTGCTCCCAATGACACGGTCACCCTACTAATGAGGGAAATGGACAAATTCGAAAACGACAAGGGTTTACTTTATCGGGTGTGTAACAGGGGACTTATCCCTGTTCACAAATGTGCCTCTAATCCAGCAGTGTGGTGGTTAACTGCTGGTAGGCAATTAACTAACACCACCTGGATGATTACAGGTGTTAGAAAAAGCCTGCCTCTGAGACAGGAAGGGAGATTCCTTAGTCCACAAATGGGCTGAACCAAGGAAGTGAACCAAAGTGATTTGAATCGGCACTAAAAACACCCACAAAATAATAATAGTGTGGTAAAATAAACACTGTGAAAATAGGGTGTAACCAAAAAAATACTTCTCAACCTTCCAAGGAATATGTATAGATTCCCTACAAAAAACAATCTTGGTCCGGGGTGGGAAGGGAGCGATGATTTCGGGAACACACCAAAAATTAAAAGATATAGAAAATAATAGTGCAGTATATTAACACATTTGAAATGTAATGAACCTTGGCTCTGTAGAAATTCCTACTTACAACAAGTGGAATAAAAAAAGGCAATGGTCTGACTCTGTCAGTGTGTGTGGAACTGGATCCTCAGCAGGGAAAGAGGTTCAAGGTGAGGGATTGTTCAAATCGGAGATGATGCAGGTGACGTAAACCCAGATCCAATTTAGAATGCGGTGTTCATGTAAGATAAAAGCGGACCATAGTATAGATCAAAGATGCAACATTTATCACATAAAGGCAAATAAGAAACTTACTTACAATAAGTACATCACATATGTACACATAAAGGTATCGTGAGACAGTAGAGTGCTGGTCCCGTGTGGAAAAGCTTGCTGTTTCGTCCTCCTATGGCTCCCGTCTCACCGCCGATGGATGGCGTCTGACATCACATCCGGTATACGGGTGACAACGTCCGTTTGGGAGTAAGAAGGACGAGTAGCAGGGGATCAACAGCAACTAAAGTGTCTTCAATTCAGGGGCAGCTGCAGCAGACTGACAAGTGGCTCTACGCGTGGATTACTCGTGGATTACTCATTAAGGACACAAAAAAATGGCTAGATTTAAGTTTTTTAAACAAGTACATTAAGTGTAATAGAATCCCAAGAGGCCTTAGATTTTCCAAAAATCCTTCATCAAATTTTGGACGATGAGGAATTTGTGAAAAATTGGTATGAGACTATAGATAAATGCTCATTTGATCTAATGCTGTCCTTGATTAATCAACACAAAAAAAACATCAAAATAATAGACGAAGAAGTGACTATTATAGAAGAAAAATTAGCACATTTAGAGGACACAGCGGAATTTAAAATTAAAGATCGTGAGCTCAAAAGAAAAATAGACAAATTAGAGAATGATCTGTATACCTGTATTAATAAAACTAATAAATTCTTGAGAGATGAAGGAGATTATCAAAGAGGAGAACAAAGAGATTGGAAGAAAAAGAAAAATAATTGCCAAACTGAAAGAAAATATGATAATTATTATAATAAATCTGACTACAAATCTGACAAACCATATTTTTCTAATACCTCCTATCGTAAAGATAATATTAACCCCTTATCTCACTACAAACCCTATATAACTCGGAAAGACGCAAAAGATTCAAAATATTCTGACCCTCATCAGACAACAGAACAGACACAATTACAAAGTAATACAATTTTAGAAAAGAAATCTGTTCAAGAAAGAGATCAACGTAGAGATCAGGAATATCAGAGAGAGAGGGATCGAGAAAAAGAGAGAGAACAAAGATTAGAGGGAGAGAGACAGAGAGAGAGGGAGAGACAGAGGGAGAGGGAAAGACAGAGAGAAAAGGATTTAAGGATTAAAGAACAAAAAGAGAGGGCTATTAGAGATAGAGAGATACATAGGGATAGAGAATCTCATAGAGATAAAGATTATTTATCAAATAGAGATCACAAAGATAGAGAATTGAGAGACAAAGAACAAAAGGAAAAAGAATATCAAAGAGAGAGAGACAAAGAGAGGGAGAGAGAGAGTTAAGAAGAGAGAGAGAGGAAAGAAGAAGAGAGAGAGACAGATATCAGCTTACAAGGCAACAAAAGACAAGTAGATCCCGTTCCCCTATTGGAGACACTGGATCTGATGATTTTTTAGAGTTGGACAAAACTCTCAGTATATGGGAAACGGCAAACCCCTACACCCCACTTTTGGAGAAAAGGGAAGACAGTATACAACACAAAAAAGAAAACAACAGAGAGGAAAACGAGGGAGAGGAAGGAAAAGGGAGAGAGTGAAAAAAGAGAATTCTGAAGATTTTAAAAGTATTTTTAATTTAAATTCGACTATTTTATCAACCCCACAATTGAATCTCATTTCAAAAGGATTATCCTTTGCTCCAACAATAGGGCCGAATAACTTTGAGTTGTTTCTGGATGCAAATAAGTACCTAAGAAAACTCACTATTAAAAGATTCTTTCTTAGCAAAAATGTAGAATCTAGATTAATTAATTTTAATCCAATAGTCCAAAAAGAACCAGAAAATTTCAAACATACTACGTTAAAGAATAAGTCCACCTTTTATCCGACTTATTATAAGGGCAACCATTTGGAAGTCTTTTATGATTTAATTGTTAAGGACTTTGAAAATCTATCTAAAAACAATAAGTCTAAAATTAGAAATAATCTGACAAAAAAAGAAAAAAGAGCCTTAGAAGAAATTACAGAAAATACAGATATAATTATAAAACAGGCTGATAAGGGGGGGGAGTAGTGATTATGAATAGAAAAGACTACCTAACAGAAACTAGTCGCCTTTTGGGAGATCCCCACACCTATGAAGTCCTAAAGAAAAATCCAACAAAAGCATTTTGTAATGATTTACAAACACTTCTAGATAAAGGGAGAGATATTGGTATTCTTACTGAGCAAGAATATAAATTCCTGTTGAATAAAACACCACAAATACCAATATTTTACATACTACCAAAGATTCATAAGTGTTTAAAGAACCCCCCTGGTAGACCAATAATCTCCGGTATAAACTCCCTTACCTCGAATTTATCAGCATATATCGATATTTTTTTACAAGGATATGTAAAGACCTTAAAATCTTATTTGAAGGATACAACTGAAGTACTTCAAATTTTAGAAACTTTTGTTTGGAAGGAGGACTATATATTGGCAACTATAGATGTTTCTTCATTATACACCTGTATTGCACATAATCTAGGATGTGCAGCTATTAAGTACTTTTTGGATAAAGATTCGGAATTACATGAATTACAGGCTAAATTTTTGTTGGAGAGTATAACTTTTATATTAGAAATTTTTTTCTTTTTATTTGATAACATCTTTTATATTCAGAAATGTGGCACCGCCATGGGGATGAAGTTCGCCCCTAGTTATGCAAATCTCTTTATGGGATTTTGGGAGGACCATAACATCTGGTCCAATGGCATGCTGGGGGAGGGCGTTGTCCTATGGCGGCGCTACATTGATGATATTATTTTAATTTGGCAAGGTGACCAACAAGGTTTGGACCAGTTTATTTTAAATTTAAATGATAACGTGTTGAATTTAAATTTTACTTCCACAACTAGTAAGACTTCTATTGAATATTTAGATCTAGTCATATATATAGAGGAAGGTATTTTAAAAACTAAATCCCATTTTAAAAATGTTGACAGTAATAATTATATTCTGCGCTCCAGTTGTCATCACCATCTATGGATGGATAATGTACCTTATAATCAGTACAGAAGAATGCGCAGGAACTGTACAGACGACAATGTGTTTAATGAACAATGTAAAATACTGGAGTCATGTTTTATACAAAAAAATTACAAAAAAGATACACTAGACATAGCGTTTAATAAGGCTAAAATGTTACAAAGAAAAGAATTATTAGAACCTAAAAGTGTTTTGAAAAATGCCACTAACAATTATGACACAGCATTTTTAACTACATACAATAAAGAAGCAAACAATATTAGTAAAATTATAAGAAAACATTGGCATGTTTTAAAAACTGATCCAATTTTAAATAACATACAGCTAAACCCCGTTATAACGCGGTCCTCGGGGTCCACCCCGAGTCCACCGCGTTAGTAACGGGGTCGCGCTAATTTTAAAAAAAAATGGCCGCCGCGCTCCTGATCGGGAGTGAGGAGGGAAGGAAGTTAATTAAATAAATAAATAAATAAAAAAAAATTAAAAAATGGCGGCGATTCATCCGTCCTCCCTCTCAGCCCCCTGGTTTTGCACCGTGTCTGTGTCCTCCCAGCATGTGTGTGTGTGTGCGTGCGTGTGAGAGAGAGAGAGAGACAGAGAGAGAGAGAGAGAGAGAGTGTGTGTGTGTGTGTGTGTGTGTGTGTGTGTGTGTGTGTGTGTGTGTGTGTGTGTGTGTGTGTGTGTGTGTGTGTGTGTGTGTGTGTGTGTGTGTGTGTGTGTGTGTGTGTGTGTGTGTGTGATGGTGAGAAGGGGTGGGCAGGGTGAGGAGACACTAATCTACCGGAGTCACTCACCTAAAAGTTGCAAAGTGGCAAACATGAGAAAGCACAGACCTGCAACCAACTGAAATAAAACTTAAACAAAGAAACTTTGTTTTTTTTTCTGCACACCCACTTGTGTGTGGGAAGCGCTACCTGCAAACAGCCGTGCACTGGGGAAGGACTTCTGCTAACATATCCATATAGCAATGCTAACAGTGCATCTCTCAGTCTTTAATGCAGGGTCCCCTACCTGTTCGTCATCCCCGCTACGCCCAGCATCAGAGCCGCTGTGCGGGGTCAGGGAGTGTGTGACAGATACCAGCACCTCGCACAGCCTGCGGGACTTGGGTTAGCTGCAGCTCCGGTCACTGAGTCCTGGTGAGCGGCGGGAAGGAGGGAGAGGGGTGGGGATGAGAGGGAGGAGAGGCTGGGAGAGGGGTGGGCAGGGTCCCGGAGCGCGAGGCTCCCCCTCCCCGGCCGGGTCCACCACGCCCGGCTCTGACTCACCTCCGCCCACCCTGCACTGCAAATCACCCGGGCAGGAGGAGTTGCCATAGAGACAAAGGGGGGTAAAGGATACAAGCCACGCCCACTTACCTCCTCCTATATGGCACCAATGACTGCAAAACAAGCATCCCACATCCGGGCACTCTTACTGCCTGGCCTCATTCAGTCGCCCCGCCCACAGCCCTCTTCTTGTCAATCAAGCCGTCCGCTCTCCGCCCCCTGCGGGTGATGTCATTATTCCAACCTCCACCGGGCTGGTGGGCTGCTGACATGTGAAAAACGGGCTGGTGGGCTGCTGACATGTGAAAAACGGGCTGGTGGGCTGCTGACATGTGAGGGGGGGGTGGGCTGCTGACATGTGAGGGGGGAGGGTGGGCTGCTGACATGTGAGGGGGGGGGTGGGCTGCTGACATGTGAGGGGGGGGGGCTGCTGACATGTGAGGGGGGGGGGGCTGCTGACATGTGAGGGGGGTGGGCTGCTGACATGTTAGTGTATTGTGAGAGCTGTGTGCAGTGAGTGTGAGCAATGAGCAGTGTCTGTGCAGTGTGTGTCAGTGTGTGTCAGTGTGTGCAGTGTGTGTCAGTGTGAGCAGTGTGTGTGTAGTGTGCAGTGTGTGTCAGTGTGAGCAGTGTGTGTGCAGTGTGTGTCAGTGTGAGCAGTGTGCAGTGTGTGTCAGTGTGAGCAATGAGCAGTGTGTCAGTGTGTGCAGTGTGAGCAATGAGCAGTGTCTGTGCAGTGTGTGTCAGTGTGAGCAGTGTGTGTGCAGTGTGTGTCAGTGTGAGCAGTGTGCAGTGTGTGTCAGTGTGAGCAATGAGCAGTGTGTCAGTGATTGCAGTGTGAGCAATGAGCAGTGTCTGTGCAGTGTGTGTCAGTGTGAGCAGTATGTGTGCAGTGTGTGTCAGTGTGAGCAGTGTGCAGTGTGTGTCAGTGTGAGCAATGAGCAGTGTGTCAGTGTGTGCAGTGTGAGCAATGAGCAGTGTCTGTGCAGTGTGTGTCAGTGTGAGCAGTATGTGTGCAGTGTGTGTCAGTGTGAGCAGTGTGCAGTGTGTGTCAGTGTGAGCAATGAGCAGTGTGTCAGTGTGTGCAGTGTGAGCAATGAGGAGTGTGTGTGCAGTGAACAGTGTGTGTGCAGTGTGTCAGTGTGTGCAGTGTGAGCAATGAGCAGTGTGTGTGCAGTGTGCAGTGTGTGTGCAGTGTGTGTGCAGTGTCAGTGTGTGCAGTGTTAGCAATGAGCAGTGTGTGTGCAGTGTGCAGTGTGTGTGCAGTGTGTCAGTGTGTGCAGTGTGAGCAATGAGCAGTGTGTGTACAGTGTGCAGTGTGTGTGCAGTGTGTCAGTGTGTGCAGTGTGACCAATGAGCAGTGTGTGTGCAGTGTGTCAGTGTGTGCAGTGTGAGCAATGAGCAGTGTGTGTGCAGTGTGCAGTGTGTGTGCAGTGTGTGTGCAGTGTGTCAGTGTGTGCAGTGTGAGCAATGAGCATTGTGTGTGCAGTGTGCAGTGTGTGTGCAGTGTGCAGTGTGTGTGCAGTGTGGCAGTGTGAGCAATGAGCAGTGTGTGTGCAGTGAGTGTGTGCAGTGTGTGCAGTGTGTGCAGTGTGCAGTTTTTTTTTTTTTTTTTTTTTTTAAACGGGAGCCACGGGAAAACCGCGTTATAACCGAATCGCGGTATAACGAGGCGCGTTATAACGGGGTTTAGCTGTACTTCCTGAACACCCTAAAATAATTTAAAAAAAAGCACAAAACATAAAGAATATTGTGGCTCCGAGCGCCATCAAAAAAGTAGAGACAAAAAATAAGGGATGGTTTAAAAATATAGAAGGTTTTTATGGCTGCTCATCATGTAAAGCTTGTGAACACAAACAATCAGATAAAAAAAGTTTCGTATGTAATAAGAGTAAGGAAATTTTTAAGATCAAACAATATATTAACTGTTATACAGAATATGTTATATATGTTTTGCAATGCCCATGTGGGCTACAATACGTGGGAGAAACTACAAGAGCTATTCGAACACGTATTGTAGAACACCTCAGTAACATTAGACGCGGCATTCTCACACACAGTGTATCAAAACATTTTGCAAAATATCATAATTCAAATCCAAAAGATCTAAAATTTATTGCTATTGAGAATGTTTTGCAGCACTGGAGAGGACGCAGCAGAGATATGGATCTGAGCAGACGAGAAATGTATTGGATCCACAAATTGAATACACTTATACCAAACGGACTGAATGCAGACTTTGATATAGCCCCATTCCTTGTTTGATTTCTCAGTTTGCTCGGATCCCATAGATCTGAGATGTTGTTCTTTTTATGGTTAAAACTTTACCATTTGCACTGGCCCTTTTAAAAGATGTTTTGTAAATGGTTCTAAAGTGGTTATTAATATTTATTGTTCATCATTTTTTCTTTCTCTCCCCCCATTTCTTCCCCCTCTCTCGTTTTTTATGAGATTTTATGAGCTTTTTTCGATAATTACCTTTTTAATTGAATTGTCTTTTTTTTTTTATTTATTCAATATGCAATACTTTTAATGCTAGTTATACTTATTAAAATTAAATTTATTAATTGTGTCGTCTTTTTTGAACCACAGAGTAATGTACCTGGTTAAGGCGAACCTGTGTGTAATTTTGTACATGTGATAATTTATGTGATTTGTAATTGGTCACAATCAGCTACACTATAAATTGATGTCCACCCACTAGGGGTGTTAACCTTCTCCTGAGGAAGTTGTCTAAGCACAGCGAAACGCGTAGAGCCACTTGTCAGTCTGCTGCAGCTGCCCCTGAAGTGAAGACGTTTTAGTTGCTGTTGATCCCCTGCTACTCGTCCTTCTTACTCCCAAACGGACGTCGTCACCCGTATACCGGATGTGACGTCAGACGCCATCCATCGGCGGCGAGGCGAGAGCCATAGGAGGACGAAACAGCAAGCTTTTCCACACGGGACCGGCACTCTACTGTCTCACGATACCTTTATGTGTACATATGTGATGTACTTATTGTAAGTAAGTTTCTTATTTGCCTTTATGTGATAAATGTTGCATCTTTGATCTATACTATGGTCCGCTTTTATCTTACATGAACACCACATTCTAAATTGGATCTGGGTTTACGTCACCTGCATCATCTCCGATTTGAACAATCCCTCACCTTGAACCTCTTTCCCTGCTGAGGATCCAGTTCCACACACACTGACAGAGTCAGACCATTGCCTTTTTTTATTCCACTTGTTGTAAGTAGGAATTTCTACAGAGCCAAGAGTTCATTACATTTCAAATGTGTTAATATACTGCACTATTATTTTCTATATCTTTTAATTTTTGGTGTGTTCCCGAAATCATCGCTCCCTTCCCACCCCGGACCAAGACTGAACCAAGGAAGGACAGATGTCTTGAGCGGCAAGCTGACAACAAGACAAAGGGGACAAAATTCTAAACTTGGAGCCTGACATTGCTTTAGCACACAAGGGTGCGGATCCAAGAGAGCAGAGAAGCTTCCCCTACAGCAACCCAGCTAACAGATAATACTTTTTCTTATAAGAATATTATCTATGTCTATCTATGTATATAAATGTCTCTATGATTTGGGCTGGTGAATCGCTGGGCTAACCACGCAGTAAAAGAGAACTGGATCACAAGTGTATATATACTCCAAAGTGGAGCAGATTTTGTTTGCTGATTTACATGTTTGCTGTGTTTAAAGCAACAGGCGCAATAAAGTCTTATTTTAATTTGACCTTAAAACAGTCTCCATTGCGTACCTCTGAACATGTCTCTTACATATGGTGTCAGAAGCGGAACGAGAGGTGGCCCTTGAAGTGAAAAGGGGCCTCGGAGATTTCCTGTGAAATATTTGGTGCTTTTTGCCTGCATACAGTCTTGCAAACAAACCTGAGCAACAAAAACAAAGATTCACCTGCAGCAGAGATCAGAATTAAAGGGATAAACATCCAGGCAGGAAATCTACACTGCACTGAAGAAAGCCACAAACCCACAGATGGACTCTTTTCCCTGATCCCAAGAGGAGAGACGGTGCTGAAGCAGGTAAACCTTACTTGCCTATCACAATAAAGTGCAATATGGTTGTTGAAATAGGGGCTTTGCCTTCCAGCCATAGTCAGGGTTCAAGAAGTGAGTTAGCGCTCCAATGAAAGGAGATAGGCTTTGTTTATTGTTTTCTTTTTAAAAAAAAATTTGTGCTGAAGCAGTGAATACAGATGGTGACCCACGAGCGGTACTGATTCGGCAAGTAAAGGCCGCCACACCACCTAGGACTACCAGCTGTGAATGGAGTATATGTAGAAAAGTGTGAATATTGATGCAGGACTGTGCTGAAGCAGGGGAATTTTCAGCAAACAAGTGCTGAGTGTAAAATTGCCCTACAGGTAAAAAATGGATTGCTGAACTGTGTAAAAGGTAACCCAAAGCCAATTACTGAGTGTTGAGTCCCCCTGCCGGGAGTGAAAGAAATATTCCACTGCAAAGAATATTTTTTTTTTCTGCAAGTAAAGTCTGTCTATGTATCTTGGGAGTAAAACAGGCACCCAAAGTGTGAAGAGTGAATGCCATAATACTCAAAGATGAGACTGAAAATTACTGAACTCAAGCAGAAAACCACATTATTTTGCTGAAGCGGAGGAATTGCACCTAGCAAGTAAATGGTGTAAAGCAAATAGAAGGTTTTACTTAGCAACTGCACATCCAGTATACCTAATGAAAAAAAATGCATGCACAGTACTTCCGCTGTTTTAAAACTTACTAAAGGAAAGAAAAAGTCTACGGAGATGCCTGTGAGAGCTACGACCTTTCCAAGCAAAATATGCCCACCGGTAGGACTATCACAAGCTGGGGTTCTAGAAAATACACTGGCAAAAGCTGCAATAGCGCCTCCAGAGGTCAGGAAGAAAAATACACCTGATAGCCCCAAAATGGAGGACAAATGTGGCGTTCCTGTAATGAACCCTAACCCACGGAAGAGTGGCCCTTCCAGTCTGATGAGGAGGAAGACATCTCTTACGGGGAACCCAAACTGAGTCACACCCACAAAACACCCCAAGAATGGTTGGGGTGCCTAAACTCGGTACGAACCGAAAAGACCGCTCCCTATGATGACGAATATGATCGGCAGAAGAAAGAGCGGGAGCAGCGGATCACCGAATATTTCCGTCAGCTAATACAGTTGCAAGAAAAGCATGGTGGATCCAGTGAAGCTGCTAGAATTTCAAATGAAGATGGAGACCCCAGTATCCCTGAGGGGACGGAGTCATCCAAAACAAAAAGGCAAAACAAGAAAAAGAAAAGCGGTTCTTCACGTACCGTTGAAGGAACAGACATGTCCGCAGATCCCACGGAGAAAAAGGGGGACCGAAATGCCCTGCAGCCTAGAGAAAATGGAGGATTCGTCATGCGAATGACAAATATCCAGAGGACCCAAGGCAGAAGTCGGGTGACCCAAAGAAGTGTCTGTCCGGTGCCAACAGTGAGGAACCCTCAATCAACCATCCCAGGGAAGCGGAGCCGGAACCAGTGAGTGACGATCCCTTGACAGCCCTGAAGATGCCCTGAAAATTGCCAGGCGTGACTGTTATCTGCTCCGGGAACAAGTGAAACTGAAGAAAGATGGTTACGCAGAGCTACTGAAAAATAACGTGGAGCTACAGAAGAATGTGCTCACGATGTAGTCTTTGGCCAGGACATAATTGGACGATCTCAAGACTGAGCTAGATACTGCAAACGCTACTATTACCGCCATAGATGAAAAACTTAGCCAATCTGATAAAATGATGGCTAAGCTGAAGCGGAAGTATGAGGAGGCACTGAAGGAGATTACAGTCTTTCAGCAAGATGTTCACAATCTTCGCGCAGCACTGGATGCCTCACAGCATGAGATCAACAGTGGCCACACAAAACTGGATGTCTCCAGCTTCAGACCCTCAACCTAGAGAAGGAAATCTCACGCCAGGAGACTGTCATTCTCAAAGCAGATGTGCGTTAATGTAAGGAGGACTACATGGAGGCCCTGAAAATTACAGAGACTGCAAAAAGAGAAAATTTAAGATGTTTTTTAAATGGTTCTAAAGTGGTTATTAATATTTATTGTTCATCATTTTTTCTTTCTCTCCCCCCATTTCTTCCCCCTCTCTCGTTTTTTATGAGTTTTTTATGAGCTTTTTTCGATAATTACCTTTTTAATTGAATTGTCTTTAATTTTTTATTTATTCAATATGCAATACTTTTAATGCTAGTTATACTTATTAAAATTAAATTTATTAATTGCGACGTCTTTTTTGGACCACAGAGTAATGTACCTGGTTAAGGCGAACCTGTGTGTAATTTTGTACATGTGATAATTTATGTGATTTGTAATTGGTCACAATCAGCTACACTATAAATTGATGTCCACCCACTAGGGGTGTTAACCTGCTCCTGAGGAAGTTGTCTAAGCACAGCGAATCGCGTAGAGCCACTTGTCAGTCTGCTGCAGCTGCCCCTGAAGTGAAGACGCTTTAGTTGCTGTTGATCCCCTGCTACTTGTCCTTCTTACTCCCAAACGGACGTCGTCACCCGTATACCGGATGTGATGTCAGACGCCATCCATCGGCGGCGAGGCGGGAGCCATAGGAGGACGAAACAGCAAGCTTTTCCACACGGGACCGGCACTCTACTGTCTCACGATACCTTTATGTGTACATATGTGATGTACTTATTGTAAGTACGTTTCTTACTCGCCTTTATGTGATAAATTTTGCATCTTTGATCTATACTATGGTCCGCTTTTATCTTACATGAACACCACATTCTAAATTGGATCTGGGTTTACGTCACCTGCATCATCTCCGATTTGAACAATCCCTCACCTTGAACCTCTTTCCCTGCTGAGGATCCAGTTCCACACACACTGACAGAGTCAGACCATTGCCTTTTTTTATTCCACTTGTTGTAAGTAGGAATTTCTACAGAGCCAAGAGTTCATTACATTTCAAATGTGTTAATATACTGCACTATTATTTTCTATATCTTTTAATTTTTGGTGTGTTCCCGAAATCATCGCTCCCTTCCCACCCCGGACCAAGACTGAACCAAGGAAGGACAGATGTCTTGAGCGGCAAGCTGACAACAAGACACAGGGGACAAAATTCTAAACTTGGAGCCTGACATTGCTTTAGCACACAAGGGTGCGGATCCAAGAGAGCAGAGAAGCTTCCCCTACAGCAACCCAGCTAACAGATAATACTTTTTCTTATAAGACTATTATCTAAGTCTATCTATGTATATAAATGTCTCTATGATTTGGGCTGGTGAATCGCTGGGCTAACCACGCAGTAAAAGAGAACTGGATCACAAGTGTATATATACTCCAAAGTGGAGCAGATTTTGTTTGCTGATTTACATGTTTGCTGTGTTTAAAGCAACAGGCGCAATAAAGCCTTATTTTAATTTGACCTTAAAACAGTCTCCATTGCGTACCTCTGAACATGTCTCTTACATATGGTGTCAGAAGCGGAATGAGAGGTGGGCCTTGAAGTGAAAAGGGGCCCCGGAGATTTCCTGTGAAATATTTGGTGCTTTTTGCCTGCATACAGTCTTGCAAACAAACCTGAGCAACAAAAACAAAGATTCACCTGCAGCAGAGATCAGAATTAAAGGGATAAACATCCAGGCAGGAAATCTACACTGCACTGAAGAAAGCCACAAAACCACAGATGGACTCTTTTCCCCGATCCCAAGAGGAGAGACGGTGCTGAAGCAGGTAAACCTTACTTGCCTATCACAATAAAGTGCAATATGGTTGTTGAAATAGGGGCTTTGCCTTCCAGCCATAGTCAGGGTTCAAGAAGTGAGTTAGCGCTCCAATGAAAGGAGCTAGGCTTTGTTTATTGTTTTCTTTAAAAAAAAAAAATTTGTGCTGAAGCAGTGAATACAGATGGTGACCCACGAGCGGTACTGATTCGGCAAGTAAAGGCCACCACACCGCCTAGGACTACCAGCTGTGAATGGAGTATATGTAGAAAAGTGTGAATATTGATGCAGGACTGTGCTGAAGCAGGGGAATTTTCAGCAAACAAGTGCTGAGTGTAAAATTGCCCTACAGGTAAAAAAATGGATTGTTGAACTGTGTAAAAGGTAACCCAAAGCCAATTGCTGAGTGTTGAGTCACCCTGCCGGGAGTGAAAGAAATATTCCACTGCAAAGAATATTTTTTTTTCTGCAAGTAAAGTCTGTCTATGTATCTTGGGAGTAAAACAGGCACCCAAAGTGTGAAGAGTGAATGCCATAATACTCAAAGATGAGACTGAAAATTACTGAACTCAAGCAGAAAACCACATTATTTTGCTGAAGCGGAGGAATTGCACCTAGCAAGTAAATGGTGTAAAGCAAATAGAAGGTTTTACTTAGCAACTGCACATCCAGTATACCTAATGAAAAAAATGCGTGCACAGTACTGCTGATGTTTTAAAACTTACTAAAGGAAAGAAAAAGTCTACGGAGATGCCTGTGAGAGCTACAACCTCTACAAGCAAAATATGCCCACCGGTAGGACTATCACAAGCTGGGGTTCTAGAAAATACACTGGCAAAAGCTGCAATAGCGCCTCCAGAGGTCAGGAAGAAAAACACACCTGATAGCCCCAAAATGGAGGACAAATGTGGCGTTCCTGTAATGAACCATAACCCACGGAAGAGTGGCCCTTCCAGTCTGATGAGGAGGAAGACATCTCTTACGGGGAACCCAAACTGAGTCACACCCACAAAACACCCCAAGAATGGTGGGGGTGCCTAAACTCGGTACGAACCGAAAAGACCGCTCCCTATGATGACGAATATGATCGGCAGAAGAAAGAGCGGGAGCAGCGGATCACCAAATATTTCCGTCAGCTAATACAGTTGCAAGAAAAGCATGGTGGATCCAGTGAAGCTGCTAGAATTTCAAATGAAGATGGAGACCCCAGTATCCCTGAGGGGACGGAGTCATCCAAAACAAAAAGGCAAAACAAGAAAAAGAAAAGCGGTTCTTCACGTACTGTTGAAGGAACAGACATGTCCGCAGATCCCACGGAGAAAAAGGGGGACCGAAATGCCCTGCAGCCTAGAGAAAATGGAGGATTCGTCATGCGAATAACCAAATATCCAGAGGACCCAAGGCAGAAGTCGGGTGACCCAAAGAAGTGTCTGTCCGGTGCCAACAGTGAGGAACCCTCAATCAACCATCCCAGGGAAGCGGAGCCGGAACCAGTGAGTGACGATCCCTTGACAGCCCTGAAGATGCCCTGAAAATTGCCAGGCGTGACTGTGATCTGCTCCGGGAACAAGTGAAACTGAAGAAAGATGGTTACGCAGAGCTACTGAAAAATAACATGGAGCTACAGAAGAATGTGCTCACGATGTAGTCTTTGGCCAGGACATAATTGGACAATCTCAAGACTGAGCTAGATACTGCAAACGCTACTATTACCGCCATAGATGAAAAACTTAGCCAATCTGATAAAATGATGGCTAAGCTGAAGCGGAAGTATGAGGAGGCACTGAAGGAGATTACAGTCTTTCAGCAAGATGTTCACAATCTTCGCGCAGCACTGGATGCCTCACAGCATTAGATCAACAGTGGCCACACAAAACTGGATGTCTCCAGCTTCAGGCCCTCAACCTAGAGAAGGAAATCTCACGCCAGGAGACTGTCATTCTCAAAGCAGATGTGCGTAAATGTAAGGAGGACTACATGGAGGCCCTGAAAATTACAGAGACTGCAAAAAGAGAAAATTTAAGACTGAAAGAAGAGAATTCTCATTTGACAGACCACGTCGAGGAAAAAAAAGAAAAGCTGCACGAGCTTAAAGAAATAAATAAACTTTTGAAGGAGGAAAAGTTTGAAGCAGAGCACCGACTGCAGAACCAACTGCAAGGTCTGCGTACGCAACTCCAGAATGCTGAGGAGAAGCAGCAAACTCTGCAGGAAGACAATCTGCAGGCTGAAAAAGAAATAAAAGTGCTGCAGGAACGTCTGATTACCCAGTATGTCCCCGCAAAGCAGCATGAGAAACTGAAGGCTATCCTGAGCATCACCAAAGCATCGCTAGAGTCTAAGCTTAGAGCCCAGGTGACTCGGCACAAGAGGGAGCACAAGAAGGTCCAGAAACTGAGACAAGTAACTGTGGCCCAAGCAAAGAAATTCACAGTGCTTCACAATACAATGAAAATGTGGAAGCAAGCTCAGAGAAAGCAAAGTGCGCAGATAAATTCCCTGAGAAGAGACTTGCAAGACGCATTCAAAAAACAGGGATCTCTCGCGGATGAGATTACAGTACTACAAGGACAAGTATTGACCCTGAATCAGTATCCCACAGCCACAAAAACCCAAAGGAAAAAGGATACAGTGAGAGCTGGGAGCACCGCTCGCCTAAAAAACAAGGTTGCAAAATCTGAACCACCTAAACAAGCACTAGCTAAACCTTCCGCCACTGAACAGGCAACAATAAAAGGTATACGTGCAGAATCAAACCAGAAGAATCCTTAGCTGATGAAGCTGAAAAGATAGGACATTCTCTGGAAGTGGATGTGGAATTGCAACTCAATCCCAAAGAAGCTGAACTAGCAACTCCATTGAGTGGAAAAAGTGCAGGGAGACAGCTTCAAGAGCGGAAAACTCAAACGGCTATTCTTAAACGCTCTGCAACTGTTGCCATACAGTCTGCCTACAATAAGAGGAGCACCCGACTTAAGGGAAATCTCATGACTGCGCATGCAGTAAAAGACTATTCTTGGAAAAAGTCCTCCTCGAGCGACTGGGGAGTGCTGATCTCAAGCACCTTCGGGAGGAAACACGAATAAACTGGAGAAAGGGCTCCAATCCCAGCGGGACTTAGGGTTCTCTTCCTCCATCCATTCTCATTCAAGTCACAGAGATATCTCGATTGAGAGTGGAAGGATGGGCTTCGGCCGTGGCAAGCCTGAGCTTCCCACAAACAGGGGAGGTATGTAACAGGGGACTTATCCCTGTTCACAAATGTGCCTCTAATTCAGCAGTGTGGTGGTTAACTGCTGGTAGGAAATTAACTAACACCACCTGGCTGATTACAGGTGTTAGAAAAAGCCTGCCTCTGAGACAGGAAGGGAGATTCCTTAGTCCAAAACTGGGCTGAACCGAAGAAGGACAGATGTCTTGAGCGGCAAGCTGACAACAAGACAAAGGGGACAAGATTCTAAACTTGGAGCCTGACATTGTCTTAGCACACAAGGGTGCAGATCCAAGAGAGCAGAGAAGCTTCCCCTACAGCAACCCAGCTAACAGATAAGACTTTTTCTTATAAGACTATTATCTATGTCTAGCTATGTATAAAAATGTCTCTATGATTTGGGCTGGTGAATCGCTGGGCTAACCACACTATTAAAGAGAACTGGATCACAAGTGTAAATATACTCCAGAGTGGAGCGGATTTTGTTTGCTGATTTACATGTTTGCTGTGTTTAAAGCAACAGGCGCAATAAAGCCTTATTTTAATTTCACCTTAAAACAGTCTCCATTGCGTACCTCTGAACACGTCTCTTACAGGGTGGTTCAATACCATAACCACCCGGATAGAAGGCAATTGGTTCTACCAAGGAACCTACAGCATATGGTTCTTCGATAGCTACACGATCACCATGGACATCTTGGAGTGGACGACCTTCGGCTTGGTAGGCGACAGGTTCTTCTGGCCTCGGATGAGAGAGTCGGTAGAACACCATTGCCATTGATGCTCTCGGTGCATCCAACGCAAGACACTTCTTACCAGAGCTGCTCCAATAGCTCACCTGAAGAGCTTGGGTACCCTGGACCTCTTATGCATGGACTTTCTATGTATCAAGCCAGATTCCCATGGCGTCTGCAACGTACTAGTGATCACTAGATCACAGCTGTGGGAACAGTACTTGATACATTATGGCCTACCCAATCGCCTACATTCGGATCAAGACCGGGACTTTGAAAGGAACCTCATCTGGGAGTTGCTGAAATTGCTAAATATCACTAAGTCCTGAATGACCCCTTAACATCCTGACAGAGATGCTCTGCCAGAGAGGTTCAACCGGACCCTCTTCGACATGCTCGGCACCCTAAAAGATTCACAGAAGAATGAGTGGAGTAAGCACGTGGAGTCCTTGGTGCACGCCTATAACTGCACCCGCCACGAGTCTACAGGATACACTTCCTATTTTCTAATGTTCGGGCGAGAAGCAAGGCTTCGAGTAGATATATTTCTGAGGGTATCTACCGACGGGGTACTAAACAGGACCCACTTCAAGTATGTACAGCATCTCCAAGAAAGCCTACAACGACCCCACCAACTAGCAGAGAAGGCATCGGCTCATATGAACACCTGTAACAAATGGCACTACGACCATAAGGTACGCTATTGGGAGATTCGTCCTGGAGATGCCATTCTCCTCCACAACCTTTGGATCTCTGGCAAACACAAGCTGGCCGACCGTTGGCGAGACAGAGTATTCGAAGTAGAATCGCAGATGCCAGGCCTCCAGGTCTACCATATAAGAGACGTGGATGGCCGGGTAAAGGTCTGGCACCAAAATCATCGCCTGCCTATTTCGCAAGTGGGGGATGACGATCTTGAAATAGAGACTACACCATTGCCCGGAGAGCCCAGTGGAGCTGATGAGAGCTTAGAAATAGTAACAGAGACTCCCGAGGATGCTATGGAAGAGCCCTCTAGTAGTACAGACCACAGTCACGGGGCACCTCTCTAAGGAGCCACGGATAATGGGCCCAGGCAGCATATACCTACTCAGGTGGCTCAAATAAGCCCTCCTTTGGACCCTAGGAGTCCTTGTTTCATACCCATACAAGACATTTCAGAGACTGTTATATCCTCTTTGCCTGAGCCTCAAGCTTATGATTATTACTACCCAGAGGGAGTTGTCGAAGAAGAGTTTCGCAGAAGCCAATGAGTGAGGTACCCTCCAAACCCGGTAACCTATGATTTCTTAGGGACACCCCACTACGAAGCTCAGCATTGGTCTCATAGCAAAATTAAATCTTTCGTTGTAATTTTTCCAGAAATGTACAATCTGATATATAGCCTTTGCAATGCGTTAAGTTGTATACACATTTTTATTATATAAATGCTGTGTTGAGGGTTATGTTGTTCCCAAGCAAAGATGTTGGTTCTTTCACCAGGGGGAGAGTATAGTCTGGGTCCCTGTGACAGGGTGAATAAACATCACCAGCCCTATGCCTGGCAGACTTGTCTGTAGTGCAGCAGTGAGGAGGTTAACTTGCAGCTGGGTTGATTAGTCTGATCCCAGCTGCCTCATTAAGGTGTTTTAAAAAACCCAAGGCTGTACACACATGCAGGCTGGCTGATCAAGAGAGAGTACTGAAACCCTGAACTAAGATTACTGCTATAAGGTCTGTCTTCAGAATATATTTTGATGAACTGTTTGTATATTGTTACGCTAAAATCTAAACAGCCCTTGTTGGGAAAGGGCAAGCTCTGCTCAGGACTTAATTTCTGTTTTTATGCTGAAAAGAAGCTGTTTTTGTTTTTGTGTGCTGTATTTTTTTAAGGCTCAATATATAAGCCTTTGCAAGAAACCCACATGTGGTTGCGTGTACCCTGCAACATATGGTGTCAGAAGTGCCAGAATGTTGAGAGACCCCTGCAGTTAAAGGGCCACACACACAAAAAGGAAAAAAAATGGATTTTTTTTAAAAGAGTTTCTGTGCGAGCAGATTAGACAGCAGGGACTGTTAATGCAGGAGCAGGCCCAACTACAGGCAGAGAGAGATGAAAGATTATTGCAGCAGCAAACCCAGCTCCTAACCCAGCAGCAGGCAACACAGGATGAGCGGATGGCCAGGCTGCTGACCCAATTTCAGGGGTCTGCCAGTCCAGAACTTGCGAACAAACCCCCAGTCCTCCTGAGGAAAATGACTCCGAATGAGGATCCAGAGGCTTTTTTACTGACATTTGAAAGGGTTGCCGAAGTCCATGGCTGGTCTGCAGACCGCTGGGCAATCGCTTTGGCCCCACTCCTTATAAGAGAAGCCCAGGCCGCATATCAGGGTCTCCCAGCGGACCAGGAAATGGATTACAAACAAGTAAAAGCCGCCATACTGGATCGCTTAGGTCTGACCCCAGAGACCTACCGGCAGCAGTTCTGGAACCTGAAGTACACCTCTAAGATGAGACCCCGGTCCTAGCTCAGTGGTTATTGGACTTGTGTACCCGCTGGATACAACCTGGGCAACACACTAAGGAAACTGTTCTTGAACAAGTTGTGTTGAAACAATTCCTACAATAATAACCCTTTCCGCACGCTCTTGGGTAAAACGCCATGCTGCTGATACCCTAGCTTTGGCTGTCCGACTCGTTGACAACTTCCTTGGGGCCGAGGACCAGGCGAGTGTCTTGGACCCAACGGATCCGGCTTTACTGGCACTTGCAGATGCCCGAAGAGGGAGACCGGACCAACGGGAAAACTACAGCCCCTCCATACGCAACCGCCAAGTGCCACGAAAGGAGCAGTCATTCGAACAAGGGAGAGGTCCAAACACCAGGCACCGCCGAGACCCTCATCTACTTCCTGATGGCGGCTCATCGCCAAATGAGAGGAACTTCAGAGAACATCGCACACAGGACCCAACTGATGCCTGGTCTCCAGTATCCGTCCAGCTGAGCGGTATCCGCGGCACCCTCCGGCGAGGGAACCCTCTCCCTGTTCGGCCTGCAGAGAACAAGGTCACCGTCAGGTGGACTGTCCACAGATGGATTGTTCCTTCAGCAGGACAGTCGCCTCGGCCTTCCCCAGAGAAAGTTGCAAGCCCTTGCTACTTCCAGCCCAGATTTGAAAAACCATCAGGTCCCTGTAGATTCAGGCTCTGGAAAAACGCTGGTCTTCCTGGAACTGTTACCGCCTAACGTGCTTTCCTTTGACTCCCCATGGAGTATAGAGTGTATACACGGCGATGTAAAATGGTATCCGACGGCCAAAATCCTGCTACAGGTAAAAGGTTAGGAGGCCAGGATCAAAGTAGGAGTCGCTCCTTGGCTCCCTGCCCTCATTTTGCTCGGCCGTGACTGGCATTTCTTTTCAAACCTAATGGCTCGAGTCTCTCAGGAGGAGCCTCCTTCTCTGGCTCAGGAGAAACCTGGTAAACTGTTCCCTTTCTCTGAAGACCTGTTCCCCAGTAGACACCGGGTTGCAAAGTCTCGGAGGCAAAGACGCTATGACAAACAGGACTGGTTGCAGAAATCTGGGACTCAAGGTGGCCATACTAATAGCCAAGAGTCACAAGTGATGGCTGGGAATGGCCAGAAAGAGGGAGATATAGGTCCTGGGGATTTACCAGAGCTATACTCCCTGATTTTCGCCAGAGGCAAAGGGAAGACCCAGTCCTTGCCAGACAATATGATAAAGTGGTAAAAATTGATGAACGGATATTGAAAGCACAGGGGGTGAAAGTATTCCCCCATTTTGAATTCTCAAATGATATCCTGTATAGGGTGAATAGGCAGACACAAACAGGGGAGGTCACCAGACAAATATTGGTTCCTAAGGCGTTTGTTAAATCTGTATTCAACCTAGTCCAAACTGTCCCTTGGGGTGATCACCTTGGACCGTATTTCGTCCCGATTCTATTGGCCAGGGATGCATAGTGATATTGCTAAGATATGTGCGGCATGTCCTGAATGCCAGCTAACTAGTCTGAAGGGACAAAGACTAGACCCCTTGATTCCCCTAACCTTGGTGTCAGTTCCCTTTGAGAGGATTGGAGTAGACTTGGTTGGACCTCTAGAACCTTCTGCGAAAGGACACAGGTTCATTCTCGTAATAGTTGACTATGCAACAAGATATCCAAAGGTGTACCCCCTGAGGACAGCAACGGCGAAGCAAGTAGCCAACAAATTGTTGGAGCTGTTCTCACGGGTTGGACTTCCCCAGGTTACTGTATGTTGACAGACCAAGGTACGAATTCTATGGCTAAACTGATGCAGAATGTCTTAAAATTACTAGAGGTCAAGTCTGTTCAGAGATCGGTCTACCATCCACAGACTGACGGATTGGTGGAAAGATTTAATCGAACGCTAAAAGGTATGCTGAGAAAATTTGTAGATTCAGAGAAGAGAGCCTGGGATGAACTTCTCCCTTTTCTGCTCTTTGCCGTGCGGGAAGTTCCCCAGGCCTCCACGAGATTCTCTCCATTTGAATTACTGTATGGCCGCCAACCCCGGGGTATCCTAGACCTCCTAAAGGAGTCCTGGGAGGAACAGCGGTCCCCTTCTAAGAATACCCTGCAATATGTATTAGACATTAGGAAGCGCCTAGATGTGGTCAGCCATTTTGCTAGGGAGAATCTTAGATCAGCCCAGGACAGCCAGGAGAGACATTACAATCAAAATGCGCGCATGAGAGAGTTTCATCCAGGAGACCAGGTGATGTTATTGTTACCCAGTTGTGAGAGCAAACTCCTAGCCAAATGGCAGGGCCCATTGGAAGTACTCCGCCGCACGGGTGATGTGGATTACGAGATCGCTCAACCCGGGTCCAGGAAGGGTAAACAAATTTACCATGTGAACTTGCTGAAACCCTGGAAGGTGCAGCAGTCTCTATTCATCCACCCGGGGGAGGAGGAAACGGACTTTGGTCCTCAGCCCCCACGGGGGAACACCATTGATGACGAACAAATCCCAATGGGTAGACAATTGTCCCCTGAACAAAAAGGGGACTTGTTAGAAAAAAATACACAATTCAATTATGTTTTTTCTGATTTACCAGGGCAAACTAATTTAGTTTCACATGTGATAGAGACAGCACCTGGGGTGAAAGTACGTTCCCGTCCTTACAGGGTGCCTGAAAGCCGTAAGGCCCTGGTAGAGAAGGAGGTACAAGAAATGTTACACTTAGGCGTGATTGAGGAATCATGCAGTGAGTGGTGTAGTCCACTAGTTATGGTCCCTAAACCCGATGGGAAGGTAAGATTTTGTGTGGACCTCCGAAAGGTCAATGCGGTATCCAAGTTTGATGCATATCCGATGCCAAGGGTGGACAAGTTAATTGACGCCCTTGGTAACACGGAATATATATCCACGCTGGACTTAACAAAAGGATACTGGCAAAAACCTTTGGAGGAAAAGTCCAAGTGCAAAACAGCCTTTGTCACTCCCATGGGTTTATACTAGTTTGTGACAATGCCATTTGGACTGCATGGAGCCCCAGCCACATTTCAGAGACTCATGGATAAAGTGCTTAGACCTCATAGGGCTTATGCCGCAGCCTACCTAGACGACATTGTCATTTATAGTATACACTGGCGGGCCCATCTAAATAGGATGAAAGCGGCCCTCAAATCTCTAAGACAGGCAGGGCTCACAGCCAACCCTAAGAAATGTGCCTTAGGTAAGGCTGAAACCAAGTATGCAGTGGGAGGTGGAAAAGTAAGGCCACTAGCCGACAAGGTAGCTGCCCTGAAAGAAGTTCCAACCCGCCAAACAAAGACGCAGGTACGCTCTCTGCTGGGTTTAACAGGGTACTATCGGCGGTTCTTCCCCAACTACTCGGAAGTTGTATCCCCACTAACAGACCCCACAAAAAAGTGTGCCCCTACACAAGTGGTATGGTCAAGGGAGTGCCAAAGAGCCTTTGAGGTGGTAAAAAGGTGTCTATCAGAGGGTCCCGTCCTTAGAAGCCCAGACTTCTATAAGCCTTTTATCGTGCAAACTGATGCCTCAGAGATAGGGCTAGGGGCAGTGCTCTCACAACAGTTTGAGGGAGTGGAACATCCGATCCTTTTTCTGAATAGGAAATTGTTCCCAAGGGAAAAAAACTACTCAGTAATTGAGAAGGAGTGCCTCGCAGTAAAGTTGGCAATTGAGGCCTTGAGGCATTACCTGGCAGGAGTCCATTTCACGTTGGTAACAGACCATGCTCCATTGAAGTGGTTAAATACTATGAAAGACTCTAATGCTAGGTTGACCAGGTGGTATATGGCCCTCCAACCCTTCTCGTTTGAAATTCAGCACAGACCTGGAAAAGAAAATGCGAATGCTTATTTCTTCTCTACTCTACTGAGAAGGGGTGGATGGTCGGGCTTCAGCCGTGCGTGACCCCAGCCACACACTAACAGGGGAGGAATGTGACAGGGTGAATAAACATCACCAACCCTATGCCTGGCAGAGTTATCTGTAGTGCAGCAGTGAGGAGGTTAACTTTAAGCTGAGTTGATTAGTCTGATCCCAGCTACCTCATCAAGGTCTTTTAAAACCCCCAGGCTGTACACACATGCAGACTATCTGATCAAGAGAGAGTACTGAAAACCTGAACTACGATTACTGCTATAAGGTCTGTCTTCAGAATATATTTTGATAAACTGTTTGTATATTGTTATGCTGAAATCTAAACAGACCTTGTTGGGAAAGGGCAAGCTCTGCTCAGGACTTAATTTCTGTTTTTATGCTGAAAAGAAGCTGTTTTTGTTTTTGTGTGCTGTATTTTTTTAAGGCTCAATATATAAGCCTTTGCAAGAAACCCCCTGCAACAGTCCCCCTGGTCCCTTCTTTGTCCCCTTGCCTTTCCATAATCAACGAAGGCTGGGTAGAGTGTGGGGGGATGCGCAGTAGCAAGCGGCGGCCATTAGGAGTATAGTACAGCAGGGGAACTACAAGTCCCAGCAGCCTCAGGGGCTGCAGATCACATGTTGCCAGGCGCCCAATAGGGCTGAGAGATGCACGGCAGTTAGAATTCTGAAAGTTGGAATTCTGAAAGTCAGAGGGACTGGAAGTTAGTGTGACTGGGAGTTGGAACCAGGACAGAGAAAGGGAAGGTAGGGTCTGGGTGTCAGTGGCACCCAGATTAGGTCAGATTAACCCTTTAGGTCCAAAATAGGCCACACTCACCTAATCAGATTGTGGCTGCTATAGGGAAACCCCTAGCTAAGGACATTTCCCCTGTAGCTGTATATAGTTACTGTGGGAAACGCTGTCTCACACATTGGGTGGGTTGGCTCTTGTGGACACCAGGGAGGTTGAGTACCCAGGAGCACCTCAGTACTCAAGTGAAATCCCATCAGGAGTGGACACTACGGTTGGAGGGCGCAGTGGGGCTACGGCCGTGTGAGGCCTATATTGTGTTTGGATTGGTGAAATACCTAATTTTACCTGTGTTTAGTAAACTAATATTAAATACAAGTGTGTGATCTTATTGTATTGGGTCCTGTGAAGGGGTTATCTGGCGCTGTCAGTATCCCTCACAGATGGAGGCATTGTCACCAGATGGATCAGGTACTCCCCGGGCTCCCAGCAGTGGAGGTTCAGGACTCCTGTGGACTACACAGGTAAAGCACCATACACACAGTAGCCGCCACATTACCCAAACAGAGGGGGAAATAGCACTACATAAATATTCATTAGCAAATATAGACTGAGCCTAATTGCTGTACAGTATATAAAAATTGCCATCTACAATATAGCACATGCTGTAGGCATTCAATTAGCAGGCTATGTAGATGGAATATAGGGGAATGTCTACAGTAGATTTAGGCAAAAGATTCCGATTTTTAGGACAGACATTAAGAGTGCATAACATCATATACAATTTTTTTGTGTGCAACTTTCTATATAAAATATGTAGATTTACTAACCTTTGTACACAGGGCTGTGTTTATTTCAGTTCACACTTGCAGTGCGTTAGAGCAATTTGGTAGTGGAAAACTATATGATAATAACAAGTTAGTTGTTGTCTTCAGTGGAAACAATTAATATGTAATCGTCTGTCCAGGAGCTGTAATCTTTTACATGGCACTAAGCCCAACACAACAGTGATTTCATGGGTTGTTTATATGATTTTTATGGGAACATTTAGAGGTTGAACACAGAAAACTGCAGCCAGAAATATATTCTAAATCTGTCCAAACAACCAGTCGGTTACATCCTGTGACCTCTTTGGACTTCCCTTTTATTTTGACTTAACATGATACCCTTGTATCAACATTTTAGTTAGCACAGTAATTATAATACTTGGAAATGTATTAAAGGTTTCTTTATGTGGAGCTGTCCAAAATATTTGGTGATCCGCCCTAGCCTGTAAAAAGTTAAAAGCTATATACATGTTTAAATTTAAATTTATAGTGCATAGGAAAATTGTTAAGAAACAAACATAAATGTTCACCAAATTTGACCAAAAGAGTATTAATACTGCAACTGTATAGTATTTATTTCAGATTTTCAGGTAAATGGTAATCATCGGTAAGATAATATATCAATTAGTAATACATACAGGCCACGTCCTCAAACAACACTCATCACAAAACATTTTCACCTTAACTGATGGCAAGTCTGACATGAATAAAATAGCCATTTCAGCATTAAAAAAATGGGAGCTATTTTACATTTTCAGCAAATTGACACATAACTCGTTCTTGGCCATTGCAAACAGGTATTCTTTTTAAGGACTAGGATACAGTATTTTGTCACAACTAAATCTCCGCCTGCATTTAGCCATCCCTTACCTCACCCCCGGGACATCTCTCTGCCGACCACTTCAACCGCAAGTTAAGTCCCTAACCTTACCCTTTACCTAAAACCCTAAATCTTAACCCCTTATACTAGTGCTATACCATACCATAAAAACATTAACCCCTTACCCTGATACCCCTTATCCTAAAACCCTTCTTCTAAACCCCTTACCCTAATCCCTTTACCCTAAAAACCTTAACCCCAACGCTAAAATCCATAAGCCCTAACCCTTAAACCTAACTTCTTACCTGAAAATCCCAATCATTAACCCCTGCCCTAACCACTGAAACCCTTTAAATTAACTTACCTTATTGGGGAAGCAGCTGGCGGCTGAGTTTCCAGCGGCGGAGTGGCTGTGGCGTAGGGTCCCTTGGTGGCCAAAAGCCGGTGAGACGGCCGCGACCAAATATCCAATTGCATTCTTTTCATGGGAGATACAGTATGAGCTTTTAATGAGCCTTCTGCTAAGTTGCTGGTGTTGTTGTGTTGTGTATGTAAAGGCTTTTGATGATGCCTCAAGAACTATGCCTAATTGAACACATTTAGTAAAGAAAACAATTAAACATATTTAGCTCCTTGTGTGAGGAATATAAACATTAAGCAAGTAAAACCAGTGCTGTTTTACACAAGAGGAACTGTTAAAAAATTGCACAGACGCTAAAGACATAAAATGTTTACATTTTGTTTTGCCTTTCTGAAGTTGTTAAAAACATACATTTAATTTGCTGATAATAAATTCTCTATGCAAAATGGTAAGAATTGCATGTGGTTTCATTTATTTAGCATCTATGCAGAATCATATATGAAAATAACAAATCTTAGAAGAAGATACTTAGAACATAGATTAATCATGTATTCAAAATGTTTGCCAACACAGTCTACCACAAGTTTACATTGTAATGTCTGTGTAAAATACTCTCTTGCTTTCATTGTATAAATAACTCCAGGAGTAATTGTTTATTATGAATCCAGTAAAACCATGCTAAAAAATTTTTTGGGGGTCTAACCTATTTTCTTTGCAAATCACTTTTTCACTTCAATAATGTGACAGTGGATTCATATACTGCTAAAATGCGTAAGGTTTGTAGTTTTTCCAATACTGATTTTTTTGTCCCAAATATTTAAATGAAACATACAGGTGCACCGACGAGTATTCTAACACTTACCTTAAACTTGCCTTGGAAACTCTGGGGCAATAACCAACAAGATCCAGGTACATGCTGCATACATGCTGCAAACATTTCAGTGACATTTCTGCAGAGACTAATGGCCCATCGGATAAACACAGCAGGGGTCCCTAGCAGTCCCATTCAGTTTCAATGGGACTGCCAGGGACCCCCGCTGTTAATCCGATGGGCCATTAGTCTGTCTGCAGAAATGTTGCAGCATGTACACAGTATGTACCTGGGTCTTGTTGGTGATTGCCCCAGATTGGTGTTAGAATACTCATCGGCACTACAGTATGCTACCCATGTAGATGATGTAAACTTTTTAAGTCTAATAAAGACCATGGGTTGTAGATGTCAACATTAACATAGTGCAGAATAAATGAGTTCTTCAGTATTAGGTGATACCTTTTTTATTGGACTAACAATTTATGTTATTCATGACCTGAAGAAGAGAGGAGAACTCTCGAAAGCTTGTACTATGACATAAATTGTTAGTCCAATAAAAAAGGTATCACCTAATACTGAAGAACTCATTTATTCTGCACTATCGCAACTGGACTAACACGGCTATTTTCTGCATGATATATTTATATATACAGTGTTTGACAATCCGGTCGCCCGCCCGCCCGTGGCGACTGGATTTAGGCCTCTGGCGATCCGTGCTGCGGATCTATTAATTCCCCTGCTCGCTCCAAATTATTAATGTTTTAAAAATAAATAATCCCTCTCCCTGATTGAGCTGACGTGGGGAAGAGGGCCGGATGGCCCCTCCCCCCACTGCCCCCGATCCCCGCTTGCTGCTCGGGGCGGGAGATCGGCTAGGGGGGTCCCCGCTTGCTGCCCGTGGTGGGAAATAGGCTGGGAGGGTCCCCGCTTGCTACCCGGGGTGGGTGGTAGGCTGGGGGTGGGGGCCGCGGCAGCTGCCCAGGCGGGAGGAGCAAGGTAGGCAGGTGCGTGCTAGTCAAGGGCTTCCCCTCCGTCCCACGATCCTTTGGCACCCACGTGGGCAGGGTAATGGGAGCGGGGAAGAAGGGCAGGCTGGCAGCTCTGAGTCCCGTCCCCATGGCTGCAGCCTGGGTGGGAGGTAGGAGAGGGGGGTGGGCGTGGGTGTGTGGGCTCGGCTCGGGAGGGGGGGTGGCAAAGTTGGCTGGTGGCTGTATCCAGCGTGTCCCCGTCCAGCCTTGTTTCCCCTTGGTTGCCTTGAGGGAGGGAGGGGAGGGCCCACATAACCCCGATGTCCCCCGCAGGCCTCCGATGTCTCCCGCAGGCCACCACATACCCTGATGTCCCCCGCAGGCCCCAGATGTCGCTCACATACCTCTGATGGTGAGTGGGACTCCCGGTGTGAAAGTGTGTGTGTGTGAGTGTGAGTGAGTGAGTGAGTGAGTGTGTGTGTGTGTGTGTGTGTGTGTGTGTGTGTGTGTGTGTGAGAGAGTTTGTGAGTGAGAGTGAGTGTGTGTGAGTGTGAGAGAGAGTGTGCACGAGTGAGAGAGAGAGTGAGAGTGAGTGAGAGAGAGAGTGTGAGTGAGAGAGAGAATGTGAGTTATAGAGAGAGTGTGAGTGAGAGAGAGTGTGAGTGAGAGAGTGTGTGAGTGAGTGAGAGTGTGAGTGAGTGTGAGAGAGAGTGTGAGTGAGAGAGTGAGAGTGTGAGAGGGTGGGATGACTGACTGGGTGACTCTCTCTCTCTCTGTCACTCTCTCTTTCTCTATTACTCTCTCCGCCCCTCTCTCACTCTGTATCTCACCCTCTTTCTGTCTTTGTCACTCACCCTCTCTCTGTGTGTTCTCTCTCTCTCTGTGTGTGCTACTCTCTCTCTTTGTGTGTGTCTCTCTCTCTGTGTGCGTGTGTGTGTGTCTCTGTGTGTGTCTCTCTGTGTGTGTGTGTGTATCGCTCTCTGTGTGTGTGTCTCTCTCTCACACTCTCTCTCTCTGTCTCTCTCTCACCCACACTCTCTCTGTCTGTCTCACCCACACTCTCTCTGTCTGTCTCTCTCTGTCTGTCTCTCTCACACTCTCTCTGTCTGTCTCACCCACACTCTCTCTGTCTGTCTCTCTCTGTCTGTCTCTCTCTCAGACACTCTGTCTGTCTCTCTCTCACACTCTCTGTCTGTCTCTCTCTCACACACTGTCTCTGTCTTTCTCTCTCTCACACTCTCTCTGTCTGTCTCTCTCTCTCACACTCTCTTTTTCTGTCTCTCTCTCACACTCTGGATCTCTTATATACCCTATATATCTTAACTGCCCTATACGTACACCGAAATAACCTGCTGTATACTGCTTTCTTCCTAGGGCGGGGCTAGGTGGCGAGTAGATTTTTTTTGTTTGGGGAATAGATTTTTGGGTGATTTGTCAACCACTATATATATATATATATATATATATATATATATACAGTGTTCGACAAACCTATACATTTGCTCGCCCCGGGCGAGTGGATTTAACCCCCGGGCGAGTAAATATTGGCCCACGCAGCACACGTTTGGTACTAGGTGGCGAGTAGATTTTTTTGTGTGGCGAGTAGATTTTTTGGTGATTTGTCAACCACTGTATATATACGTATCGATACTCAGGATACGGGATTAGGCCTTGGCTTTTGACACCGGTGCCAAACCCTCAATCTGAATCTGAAGCAGAGGAGAGGTATAATGTAGCACATATCTACAAGATCTGTCATTGAGCGGACATTTGGCCTGCTCAAATCGAGGTTCAGGTGTTTAGATCGTACTGGTGGGGCACTCCAATACAAGCCTGAGAAAGTGTCAGATATTGTAATTGCTTGCTGCATTTTGCACAATTTGGCACTCAGACATAATATGGAAAGCGAGATACGTCAGGGCTTGGAGGAGGAGCCTCCCGTGAATGTAGCAGGTGAGAGTGAGAAGACAGCCTGTGGTGTGGAGACACAGCGTAATGTGATCAACACATATTTTTCATGTAAGCAACTAACTATATTGTCATAATACTAAATAGATGTATTCATTAATGTTTGTGATAAAAACATGTGTCCAAATATCATTCACCTAGGACACGGATACATATCGTACTACCACCTTTATCTTCTCTGCTGTGTACAATTACATCTGGCACCGGTATGTCACTCATCAGCAGGTTGGATGAAAAATGTTAACACCAAATATTTTTGTGTGTACCTGAGGGAATAATGTGTAGCAAATCGATATTGTGTGTCACATTAAAATTATTTTAGGCCTTCAAGACATGTAAAATATGTTAACACCCAATAGTATCTGCAATCTTTGTAGATAATAATGTTCACTTGTAGTGTGACATGTGTGTGTCAATGATGTGTAGCATATAGCGTATTTGAGCTCACATTCTTCAGATATCTTCTCCTTTTTAATATCACATTGTAAATTGTAACATATTTTTTATAATAATCAGAATGAACATGTGATGAAAAATAATAAGATGTTTTTTCTCAATGTAAATTTGCAGTCATATAACTCCGATGAGTGTTCCTATGATTTTTTCCCATGAACTTCTGTATCAAGAGGGACAAACATCGCTACAGGTATTGTGATACAATGTTTAACCATAACTTCATGAATAAGTTTTCAGGTTTTAAATATGTCCTTCATGTATTGTGTCCGTGTTGTTGTATAGACGTTTGGGTTATTGGATACTGTATTGAAATGTTATGAACTCATGAATTAATGCACATGAGCGATGTGAACACTCAATGCATGTTTGTATCAAATAAGCAACAAGTGCCAAACATCATTAGCATTGCAATGTATGTCATTAATTATTCTCTCTCTTCATCTTCATCTTCATTAATTCATTGTCACATGTGTATCTCGAACTTAAAGATGTGTGTTGATTTGACGTACATCTAACTTTGTATGAAATGTATTCAACATTCAAAGGTATTGTAGTCAATATTCACATATGTTGTTTGCTTCGAATAAACACAATGATAATGTTATGAGCAACATTTTTATTTCATCAATTCGATGTAGGAATCATGATAATCATCCTTTATAACAACTGTAAAGATAGTCACATGAATTAAGTACTAATGTTGGTCGGCACAAATGTCATCAAAATGTAACGTGTGTGTGTGTGTGTGTTTCTGTGTAATGCATGTATTTGTCACAAATTTTCCAATTACATATAATCGTGTTTATTTAAATCTAAGCCTTCACTTAGCTATGTATGTGTTTAACGTGTAATAATAAGAATAAACTGTTCTTCATCGTGTGTTTTACATGGAAAACCAAATGTTACAGTGTTAATCATGTGTACATAACATTAAATAACTAATGTATGTTATGTTGGCACTACAATATAGGTGATAATATTATATTTACATGACATGTTTGTCAAAACAAGGTCACTAATGTTATACTGTACTTTCATATACTATGTTAACGGTTTAGAATGTAGAATGTAGATGATTTAACATTGAACCTTTAACGTTATAAGATATATGATATTTTTGTGTTACAATAGTGATAATGTTTTTATAACATATCACATGACATTTCAACATATATTATGTTAGCAAATATTCAATACATATGTCAATGTAAGTGACATTTTTGGTGGTTAACAACATCATCTGGATAATTAAGTGCATAGTAAAAAAAAAACACTATGGGCTACATAAGTTGTATATTCGTAATCAGCGCAACAATGTTTGCAAGCATTGTAACATATTGATTCAAATTCATTGTATAGACGCGTCACACTCAGGTAATATTATGATTGGTCCATCTCAAATCATACATTGGTCCCATGTATTCATAACCGACATCTGAGAAATAGAGCAAAAAAATTATGTTTACATTTTGCACATGTATCTATCTTTCTGCATTATACGGATTAATTAATCTGAATATGATTGCTGAGCTTCACGCAGAAGTGACATATATGTTTCAACAGCAAGGATCAATGTCATCAGACAGAATAATGTAATGTTTCAAATGCCGATGTTCGCAACACTACAGATATGTGAGTTCCGGGGCCTGAATACATCATAATGTGCGCGCACAACGTGTGTTGCGCGCGCACGTCACGAATCGGTGGACTAAGTATTTGCGCATGCGCAAGACGATGTGTACGCTGTGCGTACAAATCATGTCCCTTCATGGTGCTGCTAGCAGGACGCAGATGATCGCGTAACATACATACACTGGCGACACACTTTATTCGAGCTCGGCTAGTCCCACAAATTCGGGTATACTCGGGTGTATTGAGGTTTGTGACTGTTTTCTGCCCGAGTGCATTGCGTTATTTTCCAGGCAGGGATTGAAGCATTTTATTCCCGCTGGCTGCAATACTGCACAGTATATATATATATATACTGCATTACAATTCATGAATTTATGCCATCTGGTAGACACGCGAAGCATTGCAGCCTATTAAATCCTAATCATTATCATTTAACAGATCAGCCGCCCGTCAGCCAGGCATGAACCATGGCTGGGAAGGCAAACGCAACGGGGCTTGTCAGAGGTGAGGAGCGGCGCATTCCAGGTATCTGCCAGGTACATACTGGGTATTTGCTCGAATAAAGTGTGTCGCAGCAGTATATGGTAGACAAACAAATGCACTTCTCCACACGTACAGAGATTAACGTTGACAAGTGTCGTGTGGCCACGCCCCAAGCAGACGATCAGCCAATGAGTGTAAACGATACGCGTGAGGTCATGTTCACGCACCATGAAATTCACGCTAAAACTCCTCCCACTGAATAAACATTGTACTACAGCGCTGTGAAAGCAACGCCCCATCGCCATGCGCGCATGACAGACTGCACTGACCGTAACATTAAGCTACGTTCACATCCAATACTGTGTCACGCGCGCACGTCGGGTGGGGGGACGGACCATCGGTAAACATTGGCAGGACGCATTGGGACATGACCACCTACCCACGTCACATGTCGGCAACACGTATATTGTTTTGATATGTTGAAGGGTAAACAATGAATTGTGTGTGTGTTACTTACTATTACAGTTCGCAAATCTGCTTATCACTAAATTATAATAATTTAATTATTACTCCGGCACTAAAGTGTACTCATGTATGTTAATGTAGTCATTTTGTATCGGACTTACTATATTTATCTAGTGTCTATATTTCACCATGTATGCAATATAACGCTTCATCCAGTCATTTGGCTAATACATAGTGTATATGATGCAGATGATGTAGTCCAATTGTGACCATATATTATGAATGTAAATGCAAAAAATAATTTTTATTTACCATAATTGTAGAAGTCAGAACTCAATTTGCTGTAACAAATCGCTCCAGTGAGGCACAGCAGGATCAGCCATGGTTGAGTCAATCATTGAATCCTGACTCATACAGATCTCCGGGACGTCCTCATATGGATCCGCACTGTGTTGTTGAACCCAGAAGGGCGGAGGTAGGTACACATCTTCTCTGTTTTCATCTACACACTCGTATTGTGGCTGTAAGTTTTGACAAATACCGTTGTAGTTTTGTCCATCTTGCATCTCGTCTTGTGTAAGGCAGGGTGCAGGTATTGCAGCTGACGCTGAAGTCTGTGAACGTTCAATGTTACTGGTACTAGACAAGAATTGGCTATTTAGTAGAAGATATGTTCCATGGTAATTTTAAATGAGGGAGCAACATGCCAGCAGCTGTATCGTTCACCTTTTCGATGAGGTACACGCTCAAAACATTGATTTGCAGATAAAGTGAAACGGACTGTTGTTTTCCAATTTCTTTGATTTGGTGTTTCTTTGAAGTATGGATATTTTTCCTTGATAAAGGCATACATTTGACCTTACTGTCGCTTTTTTATCGATATGAGACTCGATGGCTTCATAAATCATAAATTTGTATGTTTTTCGACTTGTGCTCTACACTGTAGATGCAAGTGCCATATCTTCTCCCTTCGAGTGTACAGTATAGAACTTTAACGCATAAGCATGTCTGATGCATTTGAGAATATAACCATTTTATCTCTGCGGTATTTTTCAAGGTTACAATACAATTGACCATTTATACACCTCATGAATCTCCCACAAGAAATTAGTTACAATAATTGTTTGAGAAAATTCTTGCAAGATACAGTATTGTATAATGAGGGATAAGGGGAGGGGGGAGTGAGCTCAAGCTACTGTCTATGGGATGGTGCCAGGGGTGAAGGGTAAACAAAATGCAACACTTGCCTAGGCAAGTCAAAGAACCCCCATGAACAAGCACTCATGAAGTGGTAAATACAAATATTTAAAAATAACCTTTATTAGTGTGTACGGGTAAAACAAGTAAAGAGCTAAACACACAACACAATTAAAAGGGATATTAAACAGACTACCTTCTAGTTGTAATAGTGAGCTGATATGGGTGGTAAATGAAGGAACTTAATGTAACTGGCACCTATATAAAATAATTAAGTCAAAAAATATAACAGATGGTGCCTCAGTGTGGTAAGTAAATTGGAATAGGTCAAGTGTCTGTCAATAGCATATCATGCAGACACACATTTATCAGACCACAACTGGTAGAATTATCACTCATAGAGAGTACTAACACTGGCTAATGTTAGAACGGCACGTTAATTGCGTATCTAACCAACGTGCTGAATAAAGCCTAATGTGGTAGGTATACAAAGTGAGTAGTACTCAGAGATATAGAGTGAACAATAATTGTAGAAAGGTCCTTCAAGGCAACGCACAAGATAAAAAGTACAGATTGCTAGAAATAAGGCTACAATGTAGCTGGGGGAGTAAGGCTATTAAGTGGGAGCCTTTGACACCTAGTTTAACTGTTTCAACACAAGGTCTCCCTATAGGCAGACTAACAGTAATAGTAAATGTAAATACGTTAGAGTGCCAGAGCCTAATAAGAGCAGGAGAAAAATATAAACATACGGTAAACTGCTACTTTGGATCCTCTATGAGGACAGTATGTATAAGTAAAAGAGGCTATCTAGTCTATAAGTATATACTGGTGTAAACGGTAATATTTATATTTATTTATATATTTAGTATTATAGGTGGTATACTAATGCCTCAGACAGGTCGTTTATTAACTGCGACTTGTGTGAATGGTATGGATAGAGTGATAATAGTGAGCAGCAACTCAGCACTATAACTGATTTAGATAGGGATTCGTAGGCTGTTCACTATGTGATGATTCATTCTCAACTCCCCAACAAATACACACTTGTTGAATACAGGTCGCTAGGTAACAATGGCCTGTGTGTGCGGTGAGAGAGTAATGAGTAATGTCCTGCAGTCACTCGGTAATCGCATCGTTCATATAGAATAGTACCTGAGTGGCTGCTATATAAGGACAGTTAGTCTCAACTCAGAGGGAAGAACGGCGCCTGCAGAGCTTCACCCGGCGTGGTGTATTCATGAACACCACAGAACATTAAATTGCCGGGTGGATAAAGCTCTAACTAGTACAGCTGCTCCTAAGGAAGTTGTCTAAGTACAATGAAACGCGTAGAGCTTGTTCAGTCAATTTGCTGCAGCTGCCCACGGAGTGAAGACGCCTGAGCTGCTTTTGATCCATCGCTATCCGTCTTTTTTACTCCCTACCGGATGTCGTCACCCGTTGACCGGAAGTGACGTCAGACGCCATCCATCGGCGGCGAGACAGGAGTTTCAGGAGGACGGTACAGCAGTTTTACCACACGGGACCAGCACTCTACTGTCTCACTCTATGTGTACATAGATTATGTACTTAATGTAAATACATTTCTAACCTTGTTTTATGTGTGATAAATACTGTCATTGCGATCTATACCATTGGTCCGTTTTTATCTTCCATGCACATTCTACCTCATCCGGATCTGAGCCTATGCCATCCGTATGATCTCTCTTCGAAGTTCCCTCTGATCTCGAATCTACCCCTCTGTTGAAGACCCATCTCCACCTATACTGACTGAGTCAGAAAACTGCCTTTTTATATCCTTCTTGCTGTAAGTAGGAATTTCTACAGAGCCAAGATATTCAATACATTCCATGATGTGTTAATATACTGCACTATTATTGTTTTATTTTTTATTTCTTGGTGTGTTCCCGAAATTATCGCTCCCTTCCCACCCCGGACCAAGTATTCATGAACACCACAGAACATTAAATTGCCGGGTGGATAAAGCTCTAACTAGTACAGCTGCTGCAGACCTCCACATTGCTGATATCAGGGAGGGCTGCTTAGACATAGCGCTGGACGCCGCCGCACCAACACATGTGCTGACGGCAGTGGGCGGTGAGGAGGTTGTTTGTTGCCCCCCCTGGGGTTATGTTTGTTATCAGAGATGTTCTGAAATAAATGGATTTTATTTTTTGCACCACCTGACTCCCTGGCAGTGCGCCTTTTGCTTCTTTGTTCTACATGTATCTGGATTTCCTCCATGGCTGGCACGCCACAGTGGACCCCTAAAGACAGCAGAAGTGGGTAAGGATTAGATATCTTTATGTTTGACCATTATAGTTGAGTACTCTAACTTGGACTGCCTAAACTACTATGAGGACTTTATTCTATATGCTGGTATGAGTGACTCACAGGCCAATTCATTTTATACCCACACTGCTATATTGGGGTCCATGAAGATTGCTAACTGTTGATCTAGTTGTCATTAGATTGGAGCACCCCTTGACCCGCTTTTTCCTTCATAAAATATACAAACCGCAACATCTCCTTTATCAAAGAACGGCAAGTCAAAACATATACAGTGGGATGGTGTGCAAAACAGTCTGCACCAGTACAGTCCTCGAGGGCAGAAGACAGGCCCGGTTTTCAGGACAACCTTGAAAACCGTGCCTGTTTGCGGCCCTCAGGGACTGGAATTGTGCAGGTCCTGTGTGTGTGTATAGCAAGTTAAAACATTTCTGTATAAATACAAGTTAAAAAACACACAACAACATCTTCTTTATTTAAGTACAGCAGGTCAAAACATGTACAATACAGTTCAGCACAACAGTATGGTCTTACCTGTGATTAAAAAAAATCTTTATTCATAAAATACAGTATACAAAACGCAACATCTACTTTATTAAAGAAACATACAGTATACAGTACAGTGGGATGGTGTGCAAAACAGTCAGTCAGGCCTTCACCACTACAGTCCTCGAAGGCAGCAGACAGGCCCGGTTTTCAGGACAACCTTGAAAACCGTGCCTGTTTGCGGCCCTCAGGGACTGGAATTGTGCAGATCCTGTGTGTGTGTACAGCAAGTTAAAACATTTCTGTATAAATACAAGTTAAAAAAACACACAACAACATCTTCTTTATTTAAGTACAGCAGGTCAAAACATGTACAGTACAGCACAGTTCAGCACAACAGTATGGTCTTACAGTTCCCGTGATTAATCCAGAAAGTCCACCAACATTGTCCGCCCATGGCCGATTCCTTGCATGGCGCAAAACGCCATTAATGCAGTCTCGAACGCCTTTCATTACAGGATCAGTAATTGGATAAAAGCGCCGCATTTCATCCAGAATGTTCTTTCTGAAATTGGCAGGAAGCACCTTTTTTACGCGATTTCCGTCGTAGTTCACTTTGAAGGCCCAGTCGCAGTACAACGAGTAGGGAACATGGTGCTTAAAAAGCAACAAGGCATACTTGTGGGGTGCACCCACACTCATCACCCTATACTTCTCCCTAAGCGCCGGTGTTAGATCGCGCAGGGTGATGTCGGGCACCGTATCGATGCGAGCGAATGTAGGTCTTCTGCGAGCGGGTGTGCTTGAGGCGACGGTGGATGGTAGGTTGTCGGGGAGGAAGCTTTCCTCTGGTCTTGGTCGCCGTGTTGTCTCCTGTCGTGGTCTTGACGGGGTTGTCATCTCCTCCTCAACTGCATACATGTACACTACATCTTCTGGTGGAGGGGGTGCGCTTGGTGATAGAAGGGGGTCGAAGGTCCCATTCATCACATCCATGTCACCCCCCTGCTCCAGCGTCGGGGAAACAGGGGCATTAACACCGAGCAAATAATGTATGCCCGCTATGTCAACCTCTATCTTCTCCATCCGTCGATCCATCCATTGATCCATATGTTGCATCCATTGATCCATATGTATCATCCGTTGATCCATTTGTAGCATCCGTTGCTCCACATTTAGCATTGTCTCCAGAAGCAGATCTATCTTTGCTAGCACAATAGAATTCCCGGGGAGATCCACAGTTATCCCATTCAGCATCCGGTCTAACGAGCTGCTTTTTGTGCATAGCGTGTGAACATCTGGGTGGATAGGTGCAATGGAGGATGAGATGGGGGTTCCATGGAGAGAAGCGGCAGCGACATCGAAGAAGAGTGGAGGAGGTGACCCGTGGATATCCGGTAGAGGAGAAGCGGCAGCGTCGTCAAAGAGGGATGGAGAAAGTGACCGTTGGATTTCCAGGCAAGAAGCAGAGTCATCTAAGAGCAAAGGAGAAAGTGACCCATGGATTTTAGAAGCAGCGTCGTCGGATAGAACTGGAGAGATGGCCTGTGGGTTTCCATGAGGGCGGCGGCAGCGTCAAGGACAAGGGGTGGAGAAGACGGGCTGAAGATTTCCGGGACAGCGGCGGCAGAGATGTCGAAGCGTATGTGAGGAAGTGGTCTGCAGGTTCGATAGGTTGGCTGACAATTGTTTTGCGTCGAGAGTACATCACCGTATATCTTCTTGACATAATAAGGCTGACGTCTATGAAAACCCTTAGCCTTTGGGGTCAGCAGAAAGTTTTCTTTATTGGCCTTATCCTGTCGCTTTTGCCTTGGCGTGGAAATGGCAACCGCCTTTCGCTTATTCTGCTTGACGGGCATGGCAGAGGCGAGTGGGTTCCTGCATCCATAGAATCGGGGTTGATCCATGGAAGCAGGTGGCACAATGCAGTATCTGGACAAGGGCAAGTTCAGATAAAGATCATTGAGTGGTGGGCTATGCAAAGTGTGTAACCTTTTATGCATGGCGACCAGGTACAGGTGTTGAAAGTGGGCGTACTCTAATGCGAGTCATTACCGTATAAATACACCATCCATTTTGTGGATTCACTGCACATTGAATACACATCGACTAAACATTGAACATACATTCTTGTGTTTGTATTTCTTTCTACTCGCAGCAATGCCTGTTAAAAAGATTTCCAAAGGAGCTCAGCATGAGAATTAAGGACATGTACACTAGCGGACACCGAATTGCTGCTATCCAACGCTGGTTAGCTACTTCTGGCATCGTTGTGCCAGCAACCACCGTGAGCTATCATGCACACGGAAAAAACAGAGACCGCAAAATCCACCAAGGGTAACTAACGCGTAAGTATATTTATACAACTTTAAAATAAAATTAATTTTAATTTAAATCAAATATTTTTGTTATTTCTGTTGATTTATATTACAACAGTATATATATATTGTATATTTATATTTATATCAGTACAGTATACAGTACAGTATATATTTTGTATATTTATATTTATATTACAACAGTATATATATATTGTATATTTATATTTATATTACAACAGTATATATATATTGTATATTTATATCAGTACAGTATACAGTATATATTTTGAATATTTATATTTATATTACAACAGTATATATATTTTGTATATTTATATTACAACAGTATATATATTTTGTATATTTATATTACAACAGTATATATATTTTGTATATTTATATTTATATCAGTACAGTATACAGTATATATTTTGTATATTTATATTTATATTACAACAGTATATATATTTTGTATATTTATATTTATATTACAACAGTATATATATTTTGTATATTTATATTACAACAGTATATATATTTTGTATATATATATTTATATATAAATTTTATATTGCTGCATATTAATAAAACAATATATTTTCTTTAGATTGTAGGGAGACAACTCTTCTGGTGGACAAAATAAGTGAGGAGAATGATGAGAAGAGTGCATTAAGGGTCAAAAACACTCTGCAGGAAAAGCACAATCTGACTGTATCCGAGAGCAGCATAAAGAAGATGAGACACAGCATTGGATGGAAATATGGACGTGTGAGGTTAGTACTGGACAGTACAGGAGGTAAAAGTGTTGTTTAGGAAACTGTACTGTACCGCTAAAATTATTTATTCCTTGTCATTACAGAGCATACCCCATGATACGGGACGCAAATAAAATCAAAAGAGTGGTCCAGGCCCAGGCATGGATCGACAGTGGGGAGACTTTCCAGGATTGCATCTTCACTGATGAGTCTACTGTGTCGCTGTAGAGATTTGCAAGCTTTGTATTCCACAACAAAGGCCGCATATCTTTGAAGCCACGGTCAAAACACCCCGTGAAGCTGCATGTGTGGGGTGCCATCTCTAGGCGTGGACCAGGATGCATTGTCATCTTTGAAAGTAAAATATATCAAATATAATGTAGCCTTATGCACTGTACTTTACTAGTGTAACCTTACTGTATGCACTGTACTGTACTATTGTCTTTTCTTGCTATAGGATTAATGAATAAAGCTTTCTTCCAAGACAACATTGTCCCTGAGATACAATACATCACACGCAAGTTCCCCAATGGTCACCGCTTCTACCAGGACAACGATCCGAAGCACACCGCATCAACAGCGCATATCCTTGAGCGCGGTATCAACGGGGTGAAGACGCCAGCGGAGTAAGTGCAGTAGACCATGTCTCATTTTTTCCCCCACTGTTTTTACTGTGTACTGTATCTCTTAAACTAATTGTCCTTTTTTTCCTATGACAGATCGCCAGACTTCAATCCGATCGAAATGGTCTGGCATCAGCTGAAGGACCATATCCGGAAAGTGGTGAAACCCTCCAAAAAGGACGAGTTGTTGAAAGGCATAATGAGTTTTTGGAACGATGTACTCACCGTGGAACGCTGCAATAAATATATAGACCATATTGCCACTGTGTTGCCCATTGTGATCGTGCGTAATGGCCAAGCATCAGAAAAGTAGTACTGTGCTGTAGTATTGTAAGTACAGTATGATATAGGTAAGTATGGCACAGATCTTTTCTTTCCCAATACTCAGAGTATACAGTAGTTACAGTTTTTTCTTTACAGAGAGAGCAGCACCAGCCACCAGGTTACAGTACATAGTATTTAACAGTAGTCAGAGTATACAGTAGTTCCAGTATAGACGAGTTTGACAGTACTACAGTAACTGCCTACTACACTGGCGACACACTTTATTGCAGTGTGGCCAGTACCGCAAGCCGGGAGATTTCCCGGCTTGCAAGTGGCAGCCCCTCGGCGTGCCGCGCGTCTCCGATGCGCGGTCACGCGTCATCGGGTGCCTGCGCCCCCTGAACGCACGTCCAGGGCTCCCCGAGGGAGCCCTGGTGTCCCGCGATGTGGGGGACGGCGGCAGGGGGTTGTATTGTATTGTATTGTATTGTATGTCTTTATTTATATAGCGCCATTAATGTACATAGCGCTTCACAGCAGTAATACATGTGGTAATCCAATAAATAACAGATAATATAAATAACAGATCATGGGAATAAGTGCTTTAGACATTAAGGGAGAGGAGTCCCTGCTCCGAGGAGCTTACAGTCTAATTGGTAGGTAGGGAGAACGTACAGAGACAGTAGGAGGGAGTTCTGGTAAGTGCATCTGCAGGGGGCCAAGCTTTATGTGCCATGTGTTCAGAATAGCCACAGTCCTATTCATATGCTTCTTTAAGCAAGTGTGTCTTAAGGTGGGTCTTAAAGGTGGATAGAGAGGGTGCTAGTCGGGTACTGAGGGGAAGGGCATTCCAGAGGTGAGGGGCAGTCAATGAAAAAGGTTTAAGGCGGGAGAGGGCTTTAGATACAAAGGGGGTAGAAAGAAGAGGGGGTAGAAAGAAGTTCCGGGGGACCCGGCGGACCCAGAGAGGAGAGGGGGAAGCCGCGATCGGCGGGCCTCTCCTCCGCTGCTTCGGCGCGCGCCCGGCACCCTCCGGCGCGCGCCAGGTAACTGCTGCGGTCGAGAACGGGCAAATGCTCGAATAAACTCGGCCGCAGCAGTAACTGCTCAATTTATTTATTTCCAGAGAAAGCAGCACCAGCCATCTACAGTAGTACTACACATCACACAATGCCATAATACAGTATGCACATAACTGCACTAATTTTTTGTTTTCTTGTCGTTTCAGGAAAAAAGGGTGGCCTGGGGTGAGGTGGGGTCTTGTGTCCAGTCTAATCTGTTTTGTACAGTAAAATGTACAGTATATAAACAGCAGTATTGATGTACACAAAACCTCTCCTCTCTCAATGAACTACTGTACTGTACACGGAATGAGGAACAAGATAAAGACGGAAAAAATAATATTACTATGTATACTGTATATATATATATATATATATATATATATATATATATATATACAGTATATATATATATTATACTTTACAGTATATATATTATTAAATAATATTCTTATAAATGTGCATAATTCATGTTTCTTCATGTTTTACAAATGTTTTCTAAATGTTTATCCAATTTCAATCTAATACATGTAAAGAGAAAACCTTGCTCCAAACCCCTTGATGGTATATGCGTGCTGCCTGGGAGAGTGATGATATAAACTAAAGGAATGTATCCAAAACAGGATACAAAAAGATCCCTGGTAGTGGCGCACTGCAGACCTTTATATAATAATGCGGTCAGAGGTGGAAAATATAACTAAATATAAAATCAATTTTATTCACATAATATGTATGGTTAAAAATGGACATATAACCGGGTGAGGGTTTATGTCTATGTGGTGAAGTTCCTCAGTTGCTATAGTTAGACATATGCTAAACTCTGTATTTTGGAGCAGTCTAGTCAGTAGGTGACCAGTGTAAAAAGTGATGGAGTTCTTTTACCATAAGCTGCAAATATCACATTAATATGTGCAAAGTCTAATGCTTTGGTAAAGACTCTGTGTCCTATGTCAAACTGCACACGAGACACAGTGATCTGCCAGAGTAGTGGTATTCCAATCTGTCTAGTTGGGCATTGGAGGGGGGATAGGTGGAGATATTTTAACCCTTTGTGAGCTGGACAAGTATGAGCTCACTGTTGCTCAGTAATGTTGTCCTATGTTAAGTGAGTACTGTCAGTCATATTCAATCTGTGATGATACAGTAATGGTGTTTTGATCTCCCAAGTTACGAGATACATGTAAATTGAGCTGAGATATTTTGCATGTCTGACTGCGCATGCGTCACAGTTTGTATGAACGTATCGTGTTTATTATACCAGGGAGAGGGGTGACAGTAAAAAAAGGTTGGTAAACCTTGGTAAGTAAATGAATTTATTTAAATGTCCTATAGTGGGGGATGGATATGAGCCATATATTCATAGTCTTTTAGTGTCTCCTCCATCTAGCATGTCTCGCTGAGCATGCATCACATTAAATATGCAGTTATGGTTTTTTAATCTCTCAAATTTAGGAGATGAATGTTGGTTGAGTTGAGGTATTCTAATCCTAGGTATACTGAAAATGTGATTGCTCAATATATCTCCAAAGTGTACTTCTATGGTAAAGGAGTACTGTGGGTATTTATCCTTTCCCTTAGGTGTATGCTCTGTCTGGCGTGTCTGACTGCGCATGCGTCGTAGTTTGTATACACATATCGTGTTTATTTATACCAGGGAGAGAGGTGAAGGTGAAATGGGGTAAGTAAACCTTGGTAAGTAAATGAATTAATTTTTATCCTATATTAGGAGATGGCTGTGAGCCATATGATCATTATACTTTAGTGTCTCCTCCGTCTAGCATGTCTAGCTGCGCTTTCATCACACATAGTATGCAGATGTCGTGTTTCCCTTTAACCAGTGAAGGGGGTAATAATAAACGGAGTGAGTGAAACCTAATGGGTTTGCTTACTTTGATTCTATACCTCTCTGCCTAAAGTCTATTAGCTCGTAGCCTGTGGGGTATAAATATTTATTTATGGGATCTGCTAGTGTGTTTAAACGGTGCATCTATGTATACTCAGCAGATAATGATCATTTCCATAGTCATTAATGATAGTGTTTATGCTGATATAGATATATATGAATCAATGGTATACTCCTAGTCTTAGTGGTGTTACCCTAATGCCGTGATACGAGCAGAGCCCCTATGTAATGCGTAAATATACACAGCGTTCCTTTATTTTGAAATAGCTGCGTGCATCTGTGCACATAAATTTTGTAGGACAATAGTGAAATAATACATTGTTAGCCGCTCTAACTGAGGAAATCTTCAAACAAATAACTGTCGGCAAAGACAGGGGGGCTCTGCTCATAACTTGGGAGATCAAAACACCATTACTGTATCATCACAGATTGAATATGACTGACAGTACTCCCTTAACATAGGACAACATTACTGAGCAACAGTGAGCTCATACTTGTCCAGCTCACAAAGGGTTAAAACATCTCCACCTATCCCCCTCCAATTCCCAACTAGACAGATTGGAATACCACTACTCTGGCAGATCACTGTGTCTCGTGTGCAGTTTGACATAGGACACGGAGTCTTTACCAAAGCATTAGACTTTGCACATATTAATGTGATATTTGCAGCTTATGGTATAAGTACTCCATCACTTTTTACACTGGTCACCTACTGACTAGACTGCTCCAAAATACAGAGTTTAGCATATGTCTAGCTATAGCAACTGAGGAACTTCACCACATAGACATAAACCCTCACCCGGTTATATGTCCAATTTCAATCTGCCAGAAGAACTTAATAAAGACTGAATTATGTATTATTCATGACTATTTTTATATTTGTATTTTTTTGTTCCTGATGAAATAAAATAAATATTTATTCACATTCCTGGTAATCATAATCATTGACAACAACCACCCCCCCCCCACCCCTACAGTATAAGAATGAATGACAAAACAACATGAATCAGTTAATGTTTTTTTTACTCTCAATTCTCACAATGCTGTGCACATCAGATTTACATTTCAAATTCGAGAAGGGATTTTCCAAAGCGTTACCATAAACAAAGCCTCAAAGGGTTTGGGGGGTTGGGTGAGTCATGTGCAGTAATCAGCTAGCTCCCATCTCAAAGAGGCTTAGAGTACACGCAGGCACAGTGAGGCGATTGACGCTCGGCTAGGGACGGATTAAAAACACAATGACTAACTTCAGAAAATGAATGACTCTGTGGAAGTGTCTGTCGAATGAATCTGTGGAGAGGGGGGGGGTTGGGTGACTCATGCGCAGTAAGCAGCTAGCTCCCATCTCAAAGAGGCTTAGAGTACACGCAGGCGCAGTGAGGCAATTGATGCTCGGCTAGGGACGGATTAAAAACACAATGACTAACTTCAGAAAATGAATGACTCTGTGGAGGTGTCTGTCGAAAAGAGTTTGTGTGTGCGTGGGGGAGGGATGAAGGATTAGTTGTGCTGCAGTTCAAAGAAATTACATGCTGTAGAGTAGAGTACAGTAATTTCAAAAGGCAGTTCATCATAATAATTTGATCAATAAACCCCCAAATACAACCCCCAAAAACAGTACAGAAAAAGCAAGTCACTTTATCTCCCTGTGCCTCAAGCACCACAAACATACAGTAGATTGTGAGCTCCACGGGACAGGGAGGGACCTGTGCCTGCAAAATGTCTCTGCAAAGCACTACGTATACTGTAACTAACAGCGCTATACAAAAACATGCAATTATTATTATTATAATATCAAGTTGATGCTCTGTGCAAATCAATTTCGAGAAGGGATTTTCCTAAACGTTGCCGTAAACAAAGCCTCAAAGCTTCCGTCTCAAAGTGAATTAGACGCAGGCGCAGTGAGGCTTTGTACTGTAGCTCGGCTATGGATGGATTATGAACATAATGGCAAGATTCAGAAAATTAATGACTCTGTGGAGAGGGGGGGGGGTTGGGTGACTCATGCACAGTAAGCAGCTAAGCAGCTAAATAGTTCCCATCTGAAAAAGGATCACACGCAGGCGCAGTGAGGCTTTGAAGCTCGGCTATGGACGAATTAAGAACACAATGGCAAGATTCAGAAAATTAATGACTCTGTGGAGAGGGGGGGGGTTGGGTTACTCTTGCACAGTAAGCAGCTAGCTCCCATCTTAAAGAGGCTTAGAGTACACGCAGGCGCAGTGAGGCGATTGACGCTCGGCTAGGAACGGATTAAAAACACAATGACTAACTTCAGAAAATGAATGACTCTGTGCAGGTGTCTGTCGAATGACTCTGTGGAGAGGGGGGGGTTGGGTAACTCATGCTCAGTAAGCAGCTAAGCAGCTAAATAGCTCCCATCTGAACAAGGATTACTCGCAGGCGCAGTGAGGCTTTCAAGCTCGGCTATGGACGGATTCAAAACACAATGGCAAGATTCCAAAAATTAAAGACAGGTGCAGGAAGTTCAAAGCTAAAGACATACTTTAATTTCAAAAGGCAGTTCATCATAATAATACACCCCCAAATACAATACGTAAAAAGCACACAAATCAACCATGTGCAGTCAAACGCACAGGGTCGCAGACAAAAGCTACTGTACAGTACAGAATGAATATTGTAAAACAGTAAGATGATTTTGCAGGCTTGTGGAGAAAAAAAATTACAATAAAAAAATTTTTTTTCACTCACTCAAGCAAGCAGTGGTGGGCGAAGTTACAGGCGCATGCGCAGTAAAATCCTGCTGTCAAGCAGGAATGTGATTGAAACCAGACACACGATCAAAGGAATGGTGTGGGAGAGATGTACTGCATTGCACAGAAGATAAGTTGAAATACCCTGCAGTGCAGTTAATTATCCCGAGCGAGGGGAGAGCACTGTATATGCCGAAATGTGACACAGTTACAGTACAGTACACGCCTATGCGTTCCAACAATTTTCAAATGAGACATACTGTACAGCAGCACAGCACCGCAAATGCATGTATACTTTAAATATGCAAATTTACAATTATTGCGCGCGCACACACAGACTGTGTACTGACGTAGGTTGAACCGCGAAGGTATTAGACTTCCAAGACAACAGCTCGCAAATGCCCCCCTGAGTTTTTACACGGCATTGCAGTATTGCAGACAGCGAGAATAAAATGCTAATATCACGAGTGCGAAAATAACGCAGTTCACTCCGGGCGAAACGACACAAAACCGCACATAACGGGGATAATCTGAAAATCGCGGATCTAACCGATTCAGACTAAAGGCGGACGCCACTGTATATATATATATATACAGTGTTCGACAAACCTATACATTTGCTCGACCCGGGCGAGTGGATTTAAGCCCCGGGCGAGTAAATATTGGCCCAAGCAGCACACGTTTGGTACTAGGTGGCGAGTAGATTTTGTTGTGTGGCGAGTAGATTTTTTGGTGATTTGTCAACCACTGTATATATATATATGTATGTGTATATGTATATATAGTCTGTGTCTGTGTGTGTCTATATATATATATATACATACATATATATACATATATACACATATATATATATATATATATATATACATATATATATATATATACATATATACATATACACACACACATATATACATATATATACATATACACACACATATACATACACACTATATATATATATATATATATATATATATACACACACACACACACACACACACACACACACACACACACACACACACACACACACACACACACACACACACATATTGTTGCCATTGAAAGTATTTCATACATGATTACATGATAAAGTGTGAATGAACATTATTTGTTCTAGGTTTCCTACAGCCTCAACACACAATTACACATAACATGAAATAGTAGCTCATGTGATATGTGTCATTTAATTAAGTTGTATATAAAGAATAGTGTCAGAACATGACACTAGACAATATAAGGGAAATGCTGCACACCTCAAAAAGAAAAATAATGATACAGTTACCGGTGCTCCAGTGTTTGCACGAAAGCCTGCAATCAGTCCTGAACAGATGAACAAAGGAACATAGGGCACAACGGGTTTAGCAAATCAAACACATTTATTGAGCCAACACGACGTTTCGACCATAGTGGTCTTTATCAAGTGACAATGGCATAAGTACATTCCCTTGTAACAACATATAAATAGTGCCCCAAACCCCCACAATGCAACCTGTTCAATTAGTGCTGATGGAATTCATATGCTGATTCAGTCCTTCTAGCCAATGTCCAGTCTGTATCTCTTGTTAGATAACCCCAACAGCTGTTAGCAATCCTCGTGGAGTTTACATTCTCATCATTTCTGTGTATCCTGGCATCTATCTTGCTGACGTCATCAATCCGGGTCCTTAGCAGTTGGAACGATTGCGTTTCAGGTTCGCGCATGTGCGGTAGTTATCCGCTCGATCCTCTTCAACCTTCTATAATTTTGGAACGCAAAAAGCGCAGACTACTTGTGAGTCATTGCGCACGCGTGAGCCAGTCTCCCTGCGGTCCTGCAGGCATAAGGGGGGTTAGTTGATCTTCCGTTTTCATCCTGCTGACGTCATCAGTCCGGGTCCTTAACAGTTGGAACGCATCCGGATGTCTCATCTGGTGCGTTGCAAGTTCGCGCAAGTGCAGTAGTTGTCCGATCGATCCTCTTCCCCTTCTGTGATTTTGGGACGCAAAAAGCGCACACCAGTTGTAAGTCATTGCGCACGCCTAAGCCAGTCTCCCTGCGGTCCTGCAGGCATAAGGGGGGTAGTTGATCTTCCGTTTTCATCCATTCACATCCATATTTATCTGTCATGCAGTGGGGGAGGATATCTTTGTCATCAGAAGTCCACGATGTGAAAAGAAGGAAAAAAAGGGGGGGTTCTGAATCAGCATAACACTTTTTGAACAAGATGTATGATATACAATCTTACTGTGAAAAGTGATTAACAATAAATAAGCTAAAAAAGGTTGGTCTTTGTCAAGTCTTTTCAAAAACATAACCCACAAGGTGTATTCACATGAACATTTATTAATATAACTACAGCAGGCAATGGCAGCAACCTATGGAGAAAAAAGGGTTTTATCTCTCCTCAATGAAACAGCTCAATGACAAAAAATCATTCAGTCCATTGGGAAATACAGTGTCTAATGTGTGGATCCAGAAGGATTCCCGCTGTAATAGTAAAACATCCTTGTCCTGACCTGCCCTAGCTTTTTTAATATGTTCAATACCCATTAGTTTCAATGACGATATTGGGTGACTAAATTCGGAGCAATGTTTGATGAGGGCGGTATCCTCTGCACGATTACTGATTTTACTCTTATGTTCTATAAATCTGGTTTTGAGCATACGATTGCTCTTCCCAATATAACATAGTCCACAAGGACATTTAATCATGTAGATTATGTTTGTAGTTGTGCAGGTGATCCGCTCTTTAATACTGAACAATCTGCCACTCCTTGGGTGGTAAAACTTATCCCCCGTGTTCAGACTGTTGCAAATGCTACAACCATAACACTTAAAACAACCCACTTTGGGTGAGCTCAAAATGTGTGGTGCCATATAATGTTTCTCATTATCAGCCTTAATCAGGATGCTCCTTAAGATTTTCTCCCCGTTTATAAGCAAAACGTGGGAAATCCTTACAGACCTCCTTTAGTATATCGTCTGTCTGTAGTACTTTCCAGTGCTTTTTGAGTGTTTTTTTAATAAAACCACTGGCAGTTGTGAATTTACTTACAAATGTCAGACGATCACTTTTAGAATTTGATTGCGGTGTTGTGTTTAAAGCCGTGATAATTTCAGATCTGTTGTGTCCCCTCTCAACAAATCTATCCTCAATCTCCTTTAGAGTTTCCTCCAATTTAATAGGTCTATCCACTATGCGTGTAGCCCTGATCTTTTGAGAAAATGGTAGCATTTGCTTCAATCGTTCAGGGTGGAAACTTGAAGCATGTAAAGTGCTATTTTTGTCTGTGGGTTTTCTATAAAGATCACTATGAAGTTCTCCATTTTCATATGTGAGGAGCACATCTAGATACGAAATCTGCTTAGTGCTCCAATTTTTTGTAAACCTTACTGTGGTGTTCAGCCCATCCAGATAATCAAAAAAATTGACAAGTTCTTCCTCCGTACCCTCCCAAAGAAATAGCAGATCGTCAATATATCTACAGTAAAATAACATCTTAGTGTAATGTTCTGTAGGATAAATACATTTCTCCTCAAAGTCAGTCATATATAAATTAGCATAGGACGGGGCCACATTGCTGCCCATGGCTGTCCCAGCTGTTTGTAGATAAAAAGTCTGCTCGAACTTAAAGTAATTATTATATAAAACGAAATGTAGTAGGAGCATGATATAATCCACAGGTGGATTTGATTTATGAGAATTAGTCAGATTTTGTCGAATGACGTCTAAGCCACCGTCGTGAGGAATTATGGTGTATAAATTAGTTACATCCATAGTTACCATGATAATGTTTTTTCCAATCAATGGTACTCTGCGTATTTTTTTTAAGAAAATCAAAGGTATCCCGTATGTAAGATTTACTTTTAGTCACCAAAGGTTGAAGAAAGGTATCAATAAAAACTGCTAGTGGTTGGTTAATAGAACAGGTGGCTGATATTATAGGCCTACCTGGGGGATTTTGCAAACTCTTGTGGATCTTGGGCAATAAGTAGATTACTGGGCGCCTTGGGTTTTTCATAGTAAGAAAATTTACTATTTCTTCACTAATCCATAAATTATTTAATCCTAATTGCAGTATCCCCTTGATTTCTGTTTGATACCTTAAAGTCGGGTCCATATCAAGTTTAATATAACACTCTCGATTCTCTAATTGCCTCAAAACCTCTATTTTATACACACTGTAATCCTGCACTACAAGTGCTCCTCCCTTGTCCGCTTTTTTAAAAAGAAGGAGGCTTTAAAGAAACTTAGGGAAAACAGTAATATCATTTTTAAAAAAGCGGACAAGGGAGGAGCACTTATAGTGCAGGATTACAGTGTATATAAAATAGAGGTTTTGAGGCAATTAGAGAATCGAGAGTGTTATATTAAACTTGACATGGACCCGACTTTAAGGTATCAAACAGAAATCAAGGGGATACTGCAATAAGGATTAAATAATTTATGGATTAGTGAAGAAATAGTAAATATTCTTACTATGAAAAACCCAAGGCGCCCAGTCATCTACTTATTGCCCAAGATCCACAAGAGTTTGCAAAATCCCCCAGGTAGGCCTATAATATCAGCCACCTGTTCCATTAACCAACCACTAGCAGTTTTTATTGATACCTTTCTTCAACCTTTGGTGACTAAAAGTAAATCTTACATACGGGATACCTTTGATTTTCTTAAAAAAAATACGCAGAGTACCATTGATTGGAAAAAACATTATCATGGTAACTATGGATGTAACTAATTTATACACCATAATTCCTCACGACGGTGGCTTAGACGTCATTCGACAAAATCTGACTAATTCTCATAAATCAAATCCACCTGTGGATTATATCATGCTCCTACTACATTTCGTTTTATATAATAATTACTTTAAGTTCGAGCAGACTTTTTATCTACAAACAGCAGGGACAGCCATGGGCAGCAATGTGGCCCCGTCCTATGCTAATTTATATATGACTGACTTTGAGGAGAAATTTATTTATCCTACAGAACATTACACTAAGATGTTATTTTACTGTAGATATATTGACGATCTGCTATTTCTTTGGGGGGGTACGGAGGAAGAACTTGTCAATTTTTTTGATTATCTGGATGGGCTGAACACCACAGTAAGGTTTACAAAAAATTGGAGCACTAAGCAGATTTCGTATCTAGATGTGCTCCTCACATATGAAAATGGAGAACTTCATAGTGATCTTTATAGAAAACCTACAGACAAAAATAGCACTTTACATGCTTCAAGTTTCCACCCTGAACGATTGAAGCAAATGCTACAATTTTCTCAAAAGATCAGGGCTACACGCATAGTGGATAGGCCTATTAAATTGGAGGAAACTCTAAAGGAGATTGAGGATAGATTTGTTGAGAGGGGACACAACAGATCTGAAATTATCACGGCTTTAAACACAACACCGCAATCAAATTCTAAAAGTGATCGTCTGACATTTGTAAGTAAATTCACAACTGCCAGTGGTTTTATTAAAAAAAACACTCAAAAAGCACTGGAAAGTACTACAGACAGACGATATACTAAAGGAGGTCTGTAAGGATTTCCCACGTTTTGCTTATAAACGGGGAGAAAATCTTAAGGAGCATCCTGATCAAGGCTGATAATGAGAAACATTATATGGCACCACACTTTTTGAGCTCACCCAAAGTGGGTTGTTTTAAGTGTTATGGTTGTAGCATTTGCAACAGTCTGAACACGGGGGATAAGTTTTACCACCCAAGGAGTGGCAGATTGTTCAGTATTAAAGAGCGGATCACCTGCACAACTACAAACATAATCTACATGATTAAATGTCCTTGTGGACTATGTTATATTGGGAAGAGCAATCGTATGCTCAAAACCAGATTTATAGAACATAAGAGTAAAATCAGTAATCGTGCAGAGGATACCGCCCTCATCAAACATTGCTCCGAATTTAGTCACCCAATATCGTCATTGAAACTAATGGGTATTGAACATATTAAAAAAGCTAGGGCAGGTCAGGACAAGGATGTTTTACTATTACAGCGGGAATCCTTCTGGATCCACACATTAGACACTGTATTTCCCAATGGACTGAATGATTTTTTGTCATTGAGCTGTTTCATTGAGGAGAGATAAAACCCTTTTTTCTCCATAGGTTGCTGCCATTGCCTGCTGTAGTTATATTAATAAATGTTCATGTGAATACACCTTGTGGGTTATGTTTTTGAAAAGACATGACAAAGACCAACCTTTTTTAGCTTATTTATTGTTAATCACTGTTCACAGTAAGATTGTATATCATACATCTTGTTCAAAAAGTGTTATGCTGATTCAGAACCTCCCCCCCCTTTTTTTCCTTCTTTTCATCATGGATTTCTGATGACGAAGATATCCTCCCCCACTGCATGACAGATAAAGATGGATGTGAAGGGATGAAAACGGAAGATCAACTACCCCCCTTATGCCTGCAGGACCGCAGGGAGACTGGCTTACGCGTGCGCAATGACTTACAACTGGTCTGCGCTTTTTGTGTCCCAAAATCACAGAAGGGGAAGAGGATCGATCGGACAACTACTGCACTTGCGCGAACTTGCAACGCACCAGATGAGACATCCGGATGCGTTCCAACTGTTAAGGACCCGGACTGATGACGTCAGCAGGATGAAAACGGAAGATCAACTAACCCCCCTTATGCCTGCAGGACCGCAGGGAGACTGGCTCACGCGTGCGCAATGACTCACAAGTAGTCTGCGCTTTTTGCGTTCCAAAATTATAGAAGGGTGAAGAGGATTGAGCGGATAACTACCGCACATGCGCGAAACCTGAAACGCAAGCGTTCCAACTGCTAAGGACCCGGATTGATGACGTCAGCAAGATGGATGCCAGGATACACAGAAATGATGAGAATGTAAACTCCACGAGGATTGCTAACAGCTGTTGGGGTTATCTAACAAGAGATACAGACTGGACATTGGCTAGAAGGACTGAATCAGCACATGAATTCCATCAGCACTAATTGAACAGGTTGCATTGTGGGGGTTTGGGGCACTATTTATATGTTGTTACAAGGGAATGTACTTATGCCATTGTCACTTGATAAAGACCACTATGGTCGAAACGTCGTGTTGGCTCAATAAATGAGTTTGATTTGCTAAACCCGTTGTGCCCTATGTTCCTTTGTTCATCTGTTCAGGACTGATTGCAGGCTTTCGTGCAAACACTGGAGCACCGGTAACTGTATCATTATTTTTCTTTTTGAGGTGTGCAGCATTTCCCTTATATTGTCTGGACTGTTACTACCTGTACTTATGCTTGCACCCACCTGATTGCTATTATTAGCATAATTGTTTATTTTACTGATTAGCTTTTTAGCTTTATGTCAGTATCTATTGGGTTAATACCTCATCTGCTTATACCTGTTGCTACACAGGAGCTTTGATCCACATTTGGATATATTTTTTTGCTAGTGGCAAGTGGCGAGGAATTTTAATATATGGAAGGTCTGGATAACTTTTCAAGTGGATTGTCTAATAGAGCAGAAATAAAGCCTTTTAATGACGAAGAAATCAGTAAAATTTTGTTTAAATCAACCCCACAAGAGGCTTTTGGGCCGGATAGACACACAGACCATATTAAAGATTTAGAAAGGCTTAAGAAAAAAGAAATCGAACTTTACTCTCATGGTAATACATTATCAGAATACCACAAACAGAAACTCATCCCCAGGGGGTTTCGGATAAAAAATCGCCCAATAATTGGAATTGACAGCAATGTTTTTTGTGACAATTGGTGCAAAATTTTGAACAAAGCATCACTTGATTTAATACTACTAGTGATAGAAGAAGTGGGTCAGCAACTCACAACTGTGAGGCATGAAATTCTAAAAATAGAGATTGTTATTGAGCAGACACATCAGAATGACATCACTGTCCAATCATTAGATGAGCTTAAAACCAAGCTGCAAAAATATAAGGATGATTTAATCCACTTCAAGAAACAAAAGTTTAAAAAAGTAGTGACAGATTATAAAGATAATAATGTCTATTTTTGGAGAAAGGCAGATAGACGTTCAAAGAATTTAACAAGATCCAAAAAGGTGGCCAAAAAAGCCACAGGCTTCACGAGTGACTCTGATACCACATCATCAGCGGAGGGTGCAGTAGCCCAAACCCCAGTGAGGTCTTTTTTAGACAAGGGATGAGGACAGACATCAAGGGCCCAAGACGCAACACAGGGAGGGGCCGCAGAAGTGCAAAGAACGCCTCCAGTACTTCGCCCACGACCATGAGTAATCATAATTTGATCATTAATTTGTCTTCTCATGAATTAACAGAAATGGATAGTTGTGTTTTATCCAAAGGTCCCTCATTCGTTCCTACTACAAGACCTGATCCCTTTGCATTAGAGGTTGAACTGTTTAAATTTGAAAGAAATTTGAATTTAAAATCTTTTTTCTCTAGACCCACAGATCAGCAAGATCAGCAGTTGCAGCAACAAGAGCAGGTAAACCCTAATCGGTGCAAATTAAAATCAAGGTTTATTGCACCCTTCAAAAACTCAGGTGTAAATGTATTTATGCGCCTTATAAAAAATTATGTCAAACAATATTTTAAAAAGCATCATTACACAAATTACAATCTGACTATTGCACAGAAGGAGGCTTTAAAGAAACTTAGGAAAAACAGTAACATCATTTTTAAAAAAGCGGACAACGGAGGAGCATTTGTAGTGCAGGATTACAGTGTGTATAAAATAGAGGTTTTGAGGCAATTAGAGAATCGAGAGTGTTATATTAAACTTGACATGGACCCGACTTTAAGGTATCAAACAGAAATCAAGGGGATACTGCAATTAGGATTAAATAACTTATGGATTAGTGAAGAAATAGTAAATTTTCTTACTATGAAAAACCCAAGGCGCCCAGTCATCTACTTATTGCCCAAGATCCACAAGAGTTTGCAAAATCCCCCAGGTAGGCCTATAATATCAGCCACCTGTTCCATTAACCAACCACTAGCAGTTTTTATTGATACCTTTCTTCAACCTTTGGTGACTAAAAGTAAATCTTACATACGGAATACCTTTGATTTTCTTAAAAAAATATGCACAGTACCATTGATTGGAAAAAACATTATCATGGTAACTATGGATGTAACTAATTTATACACCATATGTCCTCACGACGGTGGCTTAGACGTCATTCGACAAAATCTGACTAATTCTCATAAATCAAATCCACCTGTGGATTATATCATGCTCCTCCTACATTTAGTTTTATATAGGAATTACTTTAAGTTCGAGCAGACTTTTTATCTATAAACAGCAGGGACAGCCATGGGCAGCAATGTGGCCCCGTCCTATGCTAATTTATATATGACTGAATTTGAAGAGAAATTTATTTATCCTACAGAACATTACACTAAGATGTTATTTTACTGTAGATATATTGACGATCTGCTATTTCTTTGGGAGGGTACGGAGGAAGAACTTGTCAATTTTTTTGATTATCTGGATGGGCTGAACACCACAGTAAGGTTTACAAAAAATTGGAGCACTAAGCAGATTTCGTATCTAGATGTGCTCCTCACATATGAAAATGGTGAACTTCATAGTGATCTTTATAGAAAACCCACAGACAAAAATAGCACTTTACATGCTTCAAGTTTCCACCCTGAACGATTGAAGCAAATGCTACAATTTTCTCAGAAGATCAGGGCTACACGCATAGTGGATAGGCCTATTAAATTGGAGGAAACTCTAAAGGAGATTGAGGATAGATTTGTTGAGAGGGGACACAACAGATCTGAAATTATCACGGCTTTAAACACAACACCGCAATCAAATTCTAAAAGTGATCGTCTGACATTTGTAAGTAAATTCACAACTGCCAGTGGTTTTATTAAAAAAAACACTCAAAAAGCACTGGAAAGTACTACAGACAGACGATATACTAAAGGAGGTCTGTAAGGATTTCCCACGTTTTGCTTATAAACGGGGAGAAAATCTTAAGGAGCATCCTGATCAAGGCTGATAATGAGAAACATTATATGGCACCACACTTTTTGAGTGTTATGGTTGTAGCATTTGCAACAGTCTGAACACGGGGGATAAGTTTTACCACCCAAGGAGTGGCAGATTGTTCAGTATTAAAGATCGGATCACCTGCAACAAACATAATCTACATGATTAAATGTCCTTGTGGACTATGTTATATTGGGAAGAGCAATCGTATGCTCAAAACCAGATTTATAGAACATAAGAGTAAAATCAGTAATCGTGCAGAGGATACCGCTCTCATCAAACATTGCTCCGAATTTAGTCACCCAATATCGTCATTGAAACTAATGGGTATTGAGCATATTAAAAAAGCTAGGGCAGGTCAGGACAAGGATGTTTTACTATTACAGCGGGAATCCTTCTGGATCCCCACATTAGACACTGTATTTCCCAATGGACTGAATGATTTTTTGTCATTGAGCTGTTTCATTGAGGAGAGATAAAACCCTTTTTTCTCCATAGGTTGCTGCCATTGCCTGCTGTAGTTATATTAATAAATGGTCATGTGAATACACCTTGTGGGTTATGTTTTTGAAAAGACTTGACAAAGACCAACCTTTTTTAGCTTATTTATTGTTAATCACTTTTCACAGTAAGATTGTATATCATACATCTTGTACAAAAAGTGTTATGCTGATTCAGAACCCCCCCCCCTTTTTTTTCTCCTTCTTTTCACATCATGGACTTCTGATGACGAAGATATCCTCCCCCACTGCATGACAGATAAAGATGGATGTGAATGGATGAAAACGGAAGATCAACTACCCCTCTTATGCCGGCAGGACCGCAGGGAGACTGGCTTACGCGTGCGCAATGACTTACAACTGGTCTGCGCTTTTTGTGTCCCAAAATCACAGAAGGGGAAGAGGATCGATCGGACAACTACTGCACTTGCGCGAACTTGCAACGCACCAGATGAGACATCCGGATGCGTTCCAACTGTTAAGGACCCGGACTGATGACGTCAGCAGGATGAAAACGGAAGATCAACTAACCCCCCTTATGCCTGCAGGACCGCAGGGAGACTGGCTCACGCGTGCGCAATGACTCACAAGTAGTCTGCGCTTTTTGCGTTCCAAAATTATAGAAGGGTGAAGAGGATCGAGCGGATAACTACCGCACATGCGCGAACCTGAAACGCAATCGTTCCAACTGCTAAGGACCCGGATTGATGACGTCAGCAAGATGGATGCCAGGATACACAGAAATGATGAGAATGTAAACTCCATGAGGATTGCTAACAGCTGTTGGGGTTATCTAATAAGAGATACAGACTGGACATTGGCTAGAAGGACTGAATCAGCACATGAATTCCATCAGCACTAATTGAACAGGTTGCATTGTGGGGGTTTGGGGCACTATTTATATGTTGTTACAAGGGAATGTACTTATGCCATTGTCACTTGATAAAGACCACTATGATCATAACGTCGTGTTGGCTCAATAAATGAGTTTGATTTGCTAAACCCGTTGTGCCCTATGTTCCTTTGTTCATCAGAACATGACACGAAACATTACAATCCTCAAGCTGAAAAGTATCATACTTAAGAAGAAATTGGTGAATGTCATATTACATTTACATGTACTGTGTGGCATAATGTATTTACAATCAACAAGTAATTAATAATAGTTTACAAGATTTTCTCAAACATGCCTTACCAAATTCAGTGAATGTAGATTTAGAAACATTCATATGTCCACAAGGACATACTTGAATCTTTGGTACCATCTATACATGATCACACATACACTATGCATGAAAGAGTATGCATTAAACAACATAACAAGAATTTAGTGTAGCTTGTAATTTTTTTGATTTTGTTTTTTGAGAGCGAGTCACAGGCCTGCTTGTTGGCTGTTGTGGTTGCCTTCTCCCTGTGCCAAGTACTCTAGGCCTAACTGTTGCACTTTGTGGAGCCTGTGGCAGTTGAGGGGCACTTGTTGGGGCCTGTTGCACTGTTTCAGGGGCACTTGTTGTGGCCTGTGGTAGTGGGTCAGGGGCACTTGTTGGGGCCTGTAGCACTGGTTTAGGGGCACTTGTTGGGGCCTGTGGCAGTGGAACAGGGGCACTTGTTGGGGCCTGTAGCACTGGTTTAGGGGCACTTGTTGGGGCCTGTGGCAGTGAGTCAGGGGCACTTGTTGGGGCCTGTAGCACTGGTTCAGGGGCACTTGTTGGGGCCTGTTGCACTGGTTCAGCAATGGAGAAACATTGAAACACTGGTGGAGCAGTTTCTTGTGTTTGTGTTTTTGTCTTCTTCCAAAAGCTGGTTATTTGTAATTGTTGACCAATCTTTCTTTTGCGTGTCTCATTTGTAGGTGTCGGTTCAATATTTGGAACAGATTATGTCAATGCTTCTATGTTGACAGGGACCTGCACAGAATGTTACACCAAGTGTACCTGAAACATCCTGAAGTGGTGAATGAAGGACAGATGGGTCTGGAGAAAAACTAGCACCACGTAAAGATCCATCCTCTGATGGGTTAAAATGGAATTGGTGCTCTCTTGCTGTACTCATCAACTGATTGGCTTGGCTTACATTCAGAACTAGTGCTTGTAATGTGTTGTTGAGATTTTGGAGCTCTTTAGGAATTTGTATGATGACATTTTTTATTTGTGTCATTTCTGATATCATCTTTTCAGGCATCCTTTCATGCAGTGACATCATTTCTGAATGGCGACGATTTTCTTCATCCAAGATTCGTTGTTCCGAAGCTGCAATTTCTGAGAAAGTGTCACGAGCAGGACGACTTGAATGCTGTGTTAATCCAGGAGTGTCAATAACTTCATGGTCACTTGAGTCAATTTGTCCCTGAGCGGAAATATCTTGTTCTAAAAATAAAAAACATCAATGATCAACTCACATGTCACATTAACATTGTTTAATGCCATAATGATAGCTGCTCTCATAGTGGAAGACATTACATGTTGACATATTATGTATAATTTATGCTCAATAAAAGCAAAAATTTGGTTCCCACAATAACGTCTCGACTCAGTGTGAATGATAAATGAATGGAATATTGTTGTTACATCACACCTCCTAGTTGCTACTTGGAAAACGCACACAATACATGTTGTGTAATTAAACCGTTCATCTCGTCTGTGTCATTAACTATTCATAAGTTCATCACATGTAACACTCACCTTCCATTCTTGCTGATGACATTGATGTTGCAGGTGAGGACACATGGTATGTCTGAGGTGCGACAGGTGACACAGGAGCTGGCGGAGCAACTATAGAGAAGATAAACAGCACAAGCTTAATTTCTGAATTATATACAAATGACAGTATCTGTAGTGGGAGTACTGATGTTAAAGTATCAGCATTATTTAAGGATACAACAATGATATGCTTAGCTCCATCTGTAGATGATCCATCTTAACACAAATGTACATGGTAACATTATGAAAATACATCATTTTAAATAAATACAATGTTCATGCAGATATGTATGAAGGGATGGGTATTAAAAATCCCTGGCCTGTTCTACATATACTGCATATGTTAGGTATTATGAGAGGCACAATAAGTGACATCAGTGCCATGGATGAAATCAATACTCTATGCTTACAATTCTGCACATAATTGATTAACATTGTTGAATTTTTGGGATAAATGAGTATGAATATTTTTGGGAAGTAGGGGTAGCGCGTAATCTGGGTGACACTCAGCACCACATGCAGTGTGTCGCTCACAGATGCTGCTGTTCTGAGAAGCTCGGGTATCACTAAGTTTACAATAGTTATTTAAAACACTAATGACTAAGGTAATATGTAATATATAGTGTAAATGTTGTACAAGTTGACATATAATTAGCATTTAAAATGACTGTCATGAAATTTAGTTCAAATTGTTCCCTTCTACCACCTGTAACCCTCCTCCAAAACGTCACCCCAACATGACCCCATTTGCTGGCTCTTCCCCCCCCCCCCTCTGTTCACCTCTATGCTATGATTACATATGAGTTGATGCTGTTTTCACACACAGATACTTGATCGTAATGAGTATATTAAGCTAACAATATATTAACACTTTTTAATTATAAAGGGTACATGTTGGTATTTCTGCTCACATGAGGCAACATTAAGCAAAAAAATAACATTATTAACCAATAATGTAATATCTGTGTGAAAGTTCATAATGTTCGGCTTTAAATTCTAAATATTACAGGCAACACTTTCTTATGCAGTAAGGGCCTGTTTGGAGGTGTTACATACATCGACAAATATAAACATATATTATATGTATATAATAGACACATACATCAAATAGTGAAGTATAGTTTGTTTTAGACATACACAATAGAACCAAGAACACTGAGATTTCACACATGAATGTAGCAAACGATGACTGTGGGTGTGTTTAGTGGGTATGCATGTTAACCCTGTGTGTGCTACAAGCTCTGACCATAGTGGAAGCGTAAACCTATAGGGGAAAGATGTAGAATGTTTTATAAAGTAAAAGGTGGCATTGTGTGATATTTATAATATCATTACACATAATCCGTTCCTGCAGTTCAACTGGTGTGTGCTGGCTATTAATGGTGTAAGTGATGATTGCAGACACAATACATGCAAATGAGCATACACATATAATATGTATATATAATATCTATATATTTATGAATTATCATCACCAAGCTGATTAGATATATATATATAGAGATATAGAGATAGAAAGAGAGAGAGATTATTAAAAAAAAATAATTGTGTAACATGTTTTTTCAAAATTGATATATTAATTTTGATACGACACGTGTAGTACAGTAACATTTCTCACCTGGTGGGCATTGAAGTTGGTATATACCGATATCTCTGTCCCCTGGCAAACCCTCCACGACGACCGGCAGAAATTTGTCACGCAGCTGCTCCTCCAATGGAGTTAGCGTTAGAGCTGCTGATGGCGGCCCGCCTCCAGTGCCAGAAGCATGCATCCGTTGTGCTTGGATTTTTTTTTAAAGTCGCCTTGGTATGATCAAATCTCTTCCTTCAATTTGTGTGGTCCCTGACATGATTCCCACACGCAGACACAGACAATCGAATTTGATCCCACATTTCTTTCTTCACGGCTAAACTTGTCCGTCCTTGAAATACATAAAAATAATGTTACGTTGATATGTAAATTAATGACGAGTCAAGACAAATTGTGCTAACTGTTGAAAGAGATACATAACATGCTGATTTAGGTTGAATATGTGTGGCACATGACGATTACATTTATGTGGAGACATACAAAGCTAAGGAAATTTGCGTCAATGTTCAATGAACATAAAAAATATAGTTTTATGTATTCTTATGTTCGGTGTAAACAATGAAGGATAATGTGTGTAACAATCAACAATAAATGATAGATATTACAGATTAATAGATTTCAATTAACACATGTGACATCAGATACGAGACAAAGTTTATGCACAATGAATGCAAACATTGACTTACCTACTAAATGACCATACAGATTGTCATAGTGCTCCAAAATCCCTGTGACAAGAACTCTGTTTTCCTCCTCATTGAAACGAGGATTACGTGGCCGCTCCACACGTTTCTTCCGACCACGGCCACAGAGCTTGGCTGCTGCTGACTGGACTCTCCTTCTTCCAATGGAAGAGCCTCCAAAACCGATGCACCAGCAGACACCCCACCACCACCAGACACCCCACCACCACCAGACCTTGCACTCCCAGCAACACCACTTGCACTCCCAGCAACACCACTTGCACTCCCAGCAACACCACTAGCACTCATAGCACCACCACTCCCCTGACTCCCACATTCACTCATACGCGTACTCACACGACTACCAGTACCACTCACACCAGCATCACTTCTCACACGCCTCTCGGACATACCAATAGCAGTCACAAAGAACAGAAAAGAAATGTAAACACAATCACACTCAACACTTACAAACTAACAACGACAACAAGATGTTAACAAAACAACACAGGACAAAACAATCACAATACACAGCAACTCTCTCTCTCAATATCAAATATGCAAATCGCCCAGCTCTGTGTGTCTGTCTCTCTCTCTCGCAACAAAACAGAGAATGAATATAAAGAAACGCTGCTTTTAAATGGGCCGCTCAATCAAGAAAATGCTAGCATCGCCAGATTCAGAAACAAGTTCAATTGGCGAACATAACACGCCCTCGCTATGCTCGCCGATACACCTGTGTCTGATCGGCAATTAATCGGCATAGTGGGAACAAGTGTTTTCGGCTTCAATCGGAAGAGATTCAGGCCTTATTGCATAAGGCGAGGGAAAATCGGCAAAATCATGCCGATAGGGAACACTTGGCGATTGCACTTTTTCGGAGCTTACTACATGAGGCCCTTAACCCCTCTAGGGAGCATCTTACTCAGAAATATTGGGGCGCCAATTCACGCCTTACAGGGAATTGAAACTTTATCTCCTGTCTCTCCCCCTCTCCCCCTTTCCCCCTTTCCCCCTATCCCCATATCCCCCTCTCTCTCTCTATCCATAATTGTAATAGAATCTCCCTCCTCCTCCTCACAAAGTACTCCATCAAACCACATTTTGCAATGACATCCATTTCACCCTCGAAGGTAAGTGTTTGCTTGTAGAAAAAATGCAGGGTGATGATCCTACAGCCAGTGCTCAAGGGCTAGAGAGCGTCAGTAATCTATAAACCATAATACCACACAGAACAGGCAGATAAAGAACAGGCATAAGTAATCTTAGAAAACAGAAAAAATACTGTGCGCTACTACCTAACTAACTAACTAACCTAAAAATAAAATATATGAATATATATAATATATAATATACAGTGCAGTGACTTAACCAAATAAATGTGTGGAAAAGAATAAACCACAACTCCCACAGTGAGGTATATAGAAAATAAATTAATTATATCACATAACCGTGTTGCTGTTAAGGGCGTCTGCTGCTATAAACACAGGGGGTGGCTCAGCACAACACACACTCTAAGAAAATGGAAACAAAAGAAAACAGCGCACAACGCCAAATAGTGAAGCAAATTTTACAATATATTATCAATTAAAGGGTAATAAATCTGCGTACATAATAAAGATTGGTAAAGTGCATTTAGTGTGTTTCACACTGATTACCACTCAGGGAAAGCGGTGCACCGGGGGGGGGAAAAGTGTTTGCTTGTAGCCTTTATATAGACAGCCTAATAAGCCACATTAGTGCCAACGATAGCACATGTGTTGTATAGTATGTAGAACATTTGGATTTTATTCATCCAAGCAGTCATAGTTTGAATGAGATGTGTTACACACATAATATAAGATGATGTAATCCGAAAATAAACACCATTCATGAATCCACAGTCAAAGCGATGATGCGACCCAATATGAAGAACTGTTGTTAAAAATCACACAATCATGACATTTGTATGTAACATGTTTAGTCATAAAGGTGTTAAATCACAAGAAGTTCTTGATTTTCTTAAAAAGGTGTGGCAGAAGGTTTGAATAGTGTCAGGGTGGTTGTTTTCTGATCACAGCAGAATTGTCCTTTAAATTAACCCCCTCCTATCATTTGAGGTTAGACTCTCAATTTATAAAGATTGATGTCATTCAATTGTTTTTTAATTTGGATTCAATAACATGTTCTCCTTTAATACAATTAATGTGATTCAGCTCCATGAACCCGGGGGCCACACAGTTATTCACGCCAACACCCGGGGACACTCGCCGGCCTGTTGTATTAATTGTGTGTTGAAAAAAATGTTAACAATGATTATATTCATGGCTCCATTTCTTTTACACCAACCTTTAGCTAGTGCAACAATCTGCCGTGCTTTTAAAGTACGATTCACTTATCACTGCTTAGTGAATCACGCAGACTGGCAAAAACGCGCCGTTTCCCTTTTTTTGCCTGCTCGGATGTATTTTTATTTTATTAATTTTTTTGGCTGAAAAAATGCCTTTTACGGCTGATAAAGCACTGTTATCACTGCTTAGTGAATCGCGCAGCAGGCAGTTTCGGTCTTTAAAACCATTTATCGTACTTAAAAGCATTTATCACTGCTTAGTGAATCGCCCCCATTGTATCTAGACTAGATATGTTATCAAAGCTCCAGTAGACAAATCCAACATATATTGGTTTGCTTATTATGGATCAGAACGTTGCTTTCAAGTGCTTTGATAGAGAGTTGTGGAGGTTGTATGAAAGATTTGGCAAAGCAGATATCATACGGAAGAACTGCTGGGATTTTATTCCAACTACAGTAAATAGTTCTCTGCAAGCTGTGTAAACTTTGCTTAGATAATCACATTTTTATATTTAGGCAAAACACTCTCAGCAACAATTGCCAGTGCTCCTGCTGTGAAATCACAAGTAATCATATTGCAGGTGGTACCTTTTTGAATGAATTAACAATATACATTCTAGACAAGCTCTCAAGGACAAAATCTTTTTGTAAGTTCAGTACAGTACTTATCTGAGGCATGTATATAGGGTTATTGAAAAACCCACCCATAACCCATGACTAGTTAAGATGTAGAAAACAGATTGTGGAGAATTATACATTCAATAAATATATACATATACGTTAGAAAGAATGAATTGAAGTGCTAATAATTGCAAAGTACCCCCTTTAATATGTGCTGCTATAGATCTTAGTGGGCTATGAGGTGGTACTAGGTTTCCTGAGAAGCATATATACACTTTTAAATAATACAAATAGAAAAGTGGAGATTGGATGCACACATGTAATATAAAGGTCAACTCAGACCATTTATTGGGGAAACTAGATCAAGTGCACAATGTTTTGGGGTACAAATAGCCCCTTCTTCAGGAATCTTCATTAGCATAATGACATAGATCTCAATGTAACCGTAATAATAAAAAAAAATACATAAAAGAAAAAAGACAAAAGGAAAGACTATAAAGACAAAATGTTCTCAGCTAAAGACGCTTGTTACTTTGTAATTCCAATTTATCCATATTAACGTTTATGCAGAGGTTACTATCTTTGCATTATTGGATAAATGTAATATCTGAGCAATTTATGTGTTAACATTATTCATATTTTAACATGGTTCTTTCATTTTTTTTCTTTTATGTATTTTTAACTGTTAAATTGAGATATACCTCATTATGCTAATTTGGTGTGACAATGTGCTAATCACTGACATTGTGGTTTTACATGTTTTTTTCATGCCGTTTTCACTATCAGGAGCTTTAAAATGGACATTTGCTGCACTTTCATTTTGATAAAGGTTCAATTGGGCAGATTACATTTTCCTGATAGTCCGAATGGCAGTGGTCACCAATAGGTTAAGTTCAAGAGATAGGCAAATGAGCCCAAATCCGTTTAGCGGATTTTACCCCCGAAATCCGTTTTGCAGTGTAAAATCTGCAAACGGATTTGGTCGGTTTTAATCAAGAAACACGATTGGATACAATCCATTTGAGAGTTCTTAAAACTACGCCAATGGATTGCTAAATCCACGGATTGGATGCTATAAATGCATAAACAGAGGGTAGTGGCAATAATAATAAAAAAATCCACGAAATGCGAATTGCCCTTTTTCAGATTCAACCCTATTGCTGAGATAGGACAGAACAAGTTCCACCTGTGGGAGGCCCTATAAATGCGCATTTGAAGGGATACCAAGATCCCCAGATGTAGAGTCTTCAGGAATTACTGGAAGGCAGGACTGCCCACAGGTGACGTAATTCGAAGGCGACGGAGATCCGGATGTGCGTGCGCAAGCGCTGTGCACCCTGGACTGAGACATTCACTGGGGAGTAACCGGATGATTTTAAGTAATTTCACCTGGGTTGGGGGCTATATATTGTGGACATTTTATTGTATTTTATTGTATTTTATTTTATTTAAGATATTCACTTGAGAAAGACCACATTTTGATTGTTGAAACATTGTGTATTTGATATAATTAATTCTTTGGAAATCCGTAGAGCCCTGAACCTTCTGTTTTTTTGCTGACTTTGGAGTTTTTCATTGACAGGGACTCCCCTGGATCAGGAGCACCGGTAACAGCAAGTATCAGTTATAGTTATCAGTTCACGGTGTGCAGCATTAATCCTATATTTTGTTAGACCTGTAAAAAACATTGATTAGCCATATGAAATATAGGTAATTAAACAAAGCTTACCAGCTTATTAATCAGCCTGTGATTGGCCAGTGTCTCAGGCACCCTGTATGCTGATAAAAATGTCGATGCTTCAGGGTTATTTAAAATTTTGTATATAACAAACTGATTGGCGAATTTCCACCTGTTCCTCTTTGGTGCTTCTCGGGCTATTTTTTCTTTTATTTTCCGCTTGATGTCGAAATATTGTTTCTTGCAGTGCTGGACTGTCCATGGAAAAACAACAATATTGTTGACAGCATCTGCAATTTCCCTCCAGTGGCAATATTTTTATAGCAACTTGCCAAGAATACTATCATACCATGCCACAATCTTCTAAATGAAGACAATATTTTCTTTGTCTGAAAATATCAGATTAGGCAGCAGCTGCCTCTCTGTTGCATCAGTGGCATGTTCAATTTCTGACTGTAGGGTTGCCTCCATTGGGCCTCACCATTGTTCCTGATCTCCCTGCAGACTCCTTCAGCACCCCTCTGCTTGCCCGCCTCTCCTATGCTCTCCACCCCTCAAACCTGCCATATACCTTGCATGATCTCTAAACCACCCCATGTAAACTCCTCCCCACCCCTCTTCTCCACTCCTCTTCCCCACACCACCACTGCACTCAACACTCCCATCACTTCTCTGCTCTCCACTCCATAGATAACCACTCCCATAACTCCTTTGATCACCACTCCCCATGCCTTCTGTGCTCCACTCTATGGGCGGACTAAGGTGGGGCACAGGGAACATGGGCCTCCAGCAACTTCCCCAACCAGCTGCAGGCCTGGCAGCAATCAGAGGCCCGGGCATTGCTGCCCCGCCGCCGCCACCGCCTGTGTACCTGTTTGCCAGAACCTGCAATCAGACTTAACTTCTGCCTGCGTGTCGTGTGCCTGGCCCTGAACCAGAGCAGATGACTGGAAAAGCACTGCAACCCTCTTCACCACCCATCCCCAAAGTAAAAATTTCAGAGGTGGGAAGGATAGGGTGTGAAGGGGGATTGATTGTGGAGGAGGAGGATTGATTGTGGAGTGGAGGAATTGAGTGTGAAGGGGGGAATTGAGTGGGAAGGGTCTTTGAGGGAGACAGGATTGAGTGAGAGAGGAGGGGGTTGAGGGAGGGAGAAAGTGAGAGGAGGGGTGAAAGCTAAATGATGGGCAGAGGGGGAGAGAGAGTGAGGGGGAAGAGAGTGAGAGGAGGGGATAGGGACTAATAGAAGGACAGAGGTAGAGTGAAAGGGGGGTGAAAGTGAGAAATCGGTTATTGAGAGAGGAGGTAGATTGAGTGAATGGAGGTGGGGGACTGAGTGAGGGAGAGGTATTGAGAGAGTGGGTAGTGAGAGAGAGGTTATTGAGTAATAAAGAGCGAGGTAAGGGAGAGAGAGTGTGAAAGATATGGAGAAGAGTAGGAGAGTAAAAGAGGGAGGAGAGAGAGAGGCAAAGAGGGATACAGAAGGAGGAAGAGTGAAAGGGGAGTGAAATACATGGGAGAGTGTGAGGATGAGAGGAGAGTGGAGTATGAGAAGGGTGAGAGAGCAAGGAGACGAAAAGAACACAAACCCCCACAACAACGCACTCCTCTCCACAACACACTCCACCCCACAACACCTTTATCCCCCTCAACAACACATTCCACCTTAGCACCCAACCCCCCCCCATGTCAAGAACACACACTCCCCCTTCCGAACACCCCGCTCCACAACAACACCTCACCCCCTCACCCTCCAAACCTCTGGCTGGCTATCCATTCCTTCCCGGAATTGAGCTGGCTGGCTGTCCCTGTTTATCTGGCTGAAACTGTTAGGGGAAGGAGTCAATTTTTGTACATACAGTGTATGCATTCAAATGAAAGATTATTGTAATGCATTGTTACACTGTATTCAGTTCTACTGCACCTTGTATTGAACACTACCTGACTAGTCCTACTCTATTTGGTTACAGGAACCTGAGCCAGAGCAGCTGCACTTCCTCCTCGGTTGCCATCTACAAATAGTACAGTAATACAGATAAAATCCTGTCAACAGGACCATCACAAAAAAGTACACTTACTACATGGAAACCAAGAAAGTTGTTTGAAACACACATCTCAATCGTCCACATGAAATTATTGGACTGGTAGCGGGCACCACGCAGCAAAATAAAAATGTGTCCAGTTTAATCCCGCTCAGGGTTGGCATTTCTTGGTGCCTAGTGTATAATGTATGAAAGTGGAACTTTTGAAGATGTGTACTGTATGACTCCAGACCCACCCTAAACAATATGGTATGGGGGAAGCCCCACAAGCATTCCCTGTGCTACACAAAGGGGCCTATTCACTAAACAGTGATACAATCAGTGCATTGCCGATCGACTTTGCATTGTTTTATCATGCTATAAAACATGTGGGTCAAAAAGGCATTCACTAAGAAAAAACAGCATATTTTTTTAAAGTTCGGTAAAAAAATGCAGCATTGTACAACTTGTTTTTTCTAAGTGTTATCGCGCTATAAGTCCTATTGATCGGCAACTGATTGTTGAAACTGCATGGAGACTCTGTGTCTCCATGCACACTCTTACAGGCGATCGTGCAGTTAAAATATTAATACTAGTGTGTGGGAGAAAGGGGTCTCCTGAGCTGAACCGCATTGATTTCAGCCTTGAGAAAAAGGCCCCGGTATGGAGTGCCGGTACCCCTGCCATTTTTACATCCTCCGAGTCACGTGGCCGTGGGATTTAAATACTGCAGGAGAAAACGGCACCCCATAACTGGGCCTGTAACTTGGGAGACCCCCTGCTCCCGCACACTAGTAGTAATTTTGTTTTTATTAATTACCGTAGCAAGTAAGTACCACTAAGGCAATGAAGGGGCTAAGGCACAGTAGCTGGTTTATTGGGGGAAGAGGGGGTGAGTGAAGGGGGTACTTGGCCCATGGTATATCTTACATTTAGATTGTTTGGAGTAATGTGATGGCAGCCATTTTGTTTTTGGTGACATCATCTTAAAGGGAGGGAAGCAGAGACTTCCTGATTGGATGGCTTTCCTCCCTTTTGATGATGTCCTTAACAGAAAAAAAAGAATCTGACACATTGTAGACCATCCAATCGGATTGGGTGTATCAATTGACACTCAAATGTGATGTCACAGGCCTTATATAAGGCCTGTCCCATCTCATTTGAAGCCAAGAAGATGACAGGACCACATCCGCTCAATGGATTGGATTACAAATAAAGAAGAGAAGACTGAAAAAAGTTACCTGAAGTTGAGTAGCATAGCGTCAAGACTCTGAAAAAAGAAGACAAGAAGAATTTACCTAAAGTTATGAGCATTGCGTGGGCATTTTTTTGTCACGTGATGGCCGGGTCACGTGAGCGGTTCAGCCAATGAGGGCAAACCAGCTCAGTGATGTTAAGGCAACGCCTCTGCCATGCCTTCCCATTGCGTCTCCCCCATGGCCACAAATTGCCTCTGCTGCAAGTGTGCAGTCACGCGCTCCATCGCGCGCATCTAGCATGACCCCAGCCATACTTTTTTCGGCAATGGGCAAGTGAACGCGACTTGCTACTTCTGTAACTTTGCAAATGTCTTAGTCTGTCAGAGATAATCCTTGATTATGGTACAGTTTGAACAGTACTGCTGCAGCATTAATTAGTTAGGTAAACATACCGACCATGACAGAAAATGCAAAACAAGACCTAATGGAAGGTGAAGGAAGATCAAAGCACCTTGGTAATTAATTACTTAAGCAATTTGTGTCGTTTCTTAGTTTCCCTTTTGGTGGTCTGTGTTTTTAAGTGATATAGACAAGAATGCTCCTGTAGCACATTAACTACGGGTGTACCTTTGTTTGTACATAATACGTCTAGTGTGATTGATTTATACTTTGTTATTATATACTGCTTAGCATTAGCAACTTTAATTGGAGTTATGTCATCAGTTTCATCATAGTGTTGTAATTACATCTCTTTATACATATCAGAGGCACATTTTAAATTGAATGCAATCTGCTAAAGTTGAGTTAAATACAAGTTTTCATCTTATAATATTTTTCTTGCATTCCTCTAACCAACAAAAGCAAAGCATGTCATATATTGGCTCTGATCTCTGTAAAATTGGAATGGCTGAAGTATTTCATTCTTCAGTGAATTTTTAAAGCGGCGATCCCTCCTAGGCCCCAAGTGAACAAATTCCAGTGACATGTTTAAGAAGTCTCATTTGGTAATTGATACCTTTTCCACCCAAATCTTACACCTATAAGTATTTATTTTGTTATGCTGACTTGGGAGGGATTTGATTTTCTCTGGCTACTCCCTGTTGTGCTCAGCAAGTGTTTACAGTATACAGCCAGAGCCCCTTTCCCATCTTCCTGTTCTGTATGTTTAGTGTTTCTCTTATAAGGACAATGTGTCATATGGGTAAAGAAAACACGGTTGAAAAACACCATCATTCAGAGTCCCCTAAGAAATTCAACTGACTCACTATGTGGAATGACTCCTTTTAAGGATGTACTTGCTAGGCGGATATCTTAATTGGCACTCTGTATTTTAGCTATGCCCCATATACCTCCCTATCTTTCAGTACCGCAACAACAAAGAAGCACCAAGACACAATGGTAGGTTAAAATAACCACTGCCGTTTTATTCACAGTCTTATACATAAATGAAGAGGATCAGCACGTCATAACCACCTAATCACCACTGAGTATTAGTGCTGTCACCAAACACAAGCATTTTCCGGGACTATCCAACCATGACAGGGCCCCACCACACCCCGTTGCTCTGCCTCTCTCTCCATGATTGGGCACCAGTACACCATGTCACCTAGCACAGGCATTATCTCCACCTCTAGGGGCTAGCTGGCAGATTTTAGCCCAGGGGCCAACGCAAACTAGAAACCAGGCAGACCACACACCATATAGCTAAAACAGAGAATACAGGACTATGTCATTAATATAAAAAAAGTGTTTCCTTTACATACAGTGTAGTCTTTCCAGACACTTAAAAAAAATGTAATGCACAGAATCATTTTGGTACAATCCCATTGGATTAAACATATCATTATGAATGAAAGAGCAGGTGACAAAGTGTGTAAACTGTGAAATCATCTATTGATGTAACTGACGTGTGTCTAAATATACGGCTAGGTCCCCAGTGTAGCCGGCGGCGCATGCGGGTGTGTGCCTCTCACCAGCCCCTTACCTGCTCCCAGGCTGTCCCCTGTCCCTCCGCGCTCCCATGCTCACTGCACACTGTGATGCATCAGCCGGCAGGGGCAACAGCCAGTTTGTGATCCCGAGCGGCGACACGTCACATTGTGTGGGAGGGAGAGGCGCAGGAGCTGGAGCGAAGGGGAGGGGAAAGAAGTCTGGTGTGTGTGTGTAGGGGGGGGGCATGTTTACGCCCCGTGCCTCACAATGCCGCTTGCAGACGGCAGATTGCGGTATAGCGCTCTGCACACGCCGCCAGATCACAAGGCGGACATGCAGGCACGTGCAGTGGGGCCTCAGCCTTAGAGGTGAGAAGTTATGCGTACGGTTATATACTGAGGCAAAATCGAAACGTTGTATGTAAAGATTTTTTGAAGTGAAACTACTTTGCTCTCACCCAGCTAAATTATCATAGAACTAAAACTGCTTAATGGAGAGGACAATGTGTCATAATCAGGCGCGTACACGATTGTGCGCGCACGCACCCCTTCACTGGCTCAAAATTCTCAACGCACTAAAAGTCCTTGATGGTGACGATAAAACGATCAGGTGCGTGCATGAGCGCCTACGCACCCCCACAGGTTTTAAATTCTCACAGGTCTCAAAGTTGTTCATGCACACAAAAATGCGAACAGGCAAGCGAACAGTACTTTTATAAGCAAACCTACCACAGTACCAGTACCAACGGCCAACTAAGCCTCACCACTGTCATATACTTTTCTCCAAACGAAACAGGGGAGAATAGTATCAACTTCATCCATTTCATTCTGCTAACAGACTCTATTTAAGGTGCACTCTTATTGAAGAAAGATCATAAAATACCTATCATTTTAAGTGGCAACTTTAACATAAACTTTGACTCTAATGGAGCACTACCGCTCATTACATTCATGCAAGAATCATTCAATGTAAGTCTCAACACCAATCCAGCCATTCCAACTACAAGATCATGTTCGACCAGTTCTGCAGTCTTTCAACGGCAATTACATACTTTACAATACAAAATATATGTATCTTACTTTAGTTATCATAAGTCAATTGTATCATGTATTCCAACGGATACTATGGAAATTTCTGCAGAAAAATAAATCAACTAAATTATACTCTTAAAAGTCTTTCATTCAATCAAAATATAATTTCAGTGACAAAACACAAAGAAGTGTCATTTAGAACGCGTGTGCTCGGCACACACCCATCTTTTTTTCCCCTCTGTCATAAAACTGTCGGTCTCGCAGCTGATTTACGACAGGGGCTTATTTTGTTTCAATGGGAAAGTGATAGGATATAAGTCTTAGCAAGGATTATGAAAATCAGATTTCAACAGAGGGGTGTTTTGGACCAAACACGTGATATCTTATCTTCCTGTGCCTGCGACATCTCTGAGAGAAAACCTATGACATTTGGGTAATATGTTGTATAGGGATTTCTATCTTATGTTTAATCCTTTTATTTTTAGAAACTGTTATGCATTTTACTGTAATTGTATTTTCTTGGAATCCTTTTTTCTGTAATCTACAGTAGGAACTGTATTTTTAAATATATTAAAACTTTTAATAAGTGATGCTTTGGGTTCTGAATAAACGGATTACACACTCTGGAGAGAGCATTTACATTTTCAGACACATTTTGCTATAGATTTTTGTGTTTTGAGTGTATAGTTTTTTCTATTATAAACAGGGACCTGAGAAACTGGCAGATTTATTAATATTACAATTTTCATTTGCATTTCTCAGGTGGTGGAAGCGTATAGATATGATTGCAATTGAGTAAGGGGTTAATATTAACTCATTGGAGGTACCTTGCACAGGTGAAAGGTGATTTAGCTGGAATAGCTGTGTGTATTAACCCTGATTGCATATCTAAGTCACGTGCTGTTCATGACAGGTGGTATATGGGGATGGATTTAGGAGAGATATTACTAATTTAAGGGACCTTTGCGAAGGTGAAAAGTGGAACAGCTTGCGGGCTGTGTATTAACCCTTGTCCTATATCCAGGTCACGTGCTCACATGTGTGCCGTACAGTCAGACTGCAAGACCCGGGTAGCATTATCACCAGACAGAAGGGGATAAAAGTACCTCTAGCCTATGGCCAAACTGAGTAGATCACATTTTTACACTAAATGTAACAATCAATAAAAATAAAATATTAACTTTTATTTGTTGGTCTAAAGTTATGTCACATGAAGATATGTTTCCGTCTCGTTGATATCGACTTTGATATAGACATTTACACACTGTAAAAAACAATAAGAAATACCAGGACTTACAAAAAATCTTAACTCATCTGAAAAATATTAAAACAACCTACCTACATAAAAATATTGAAACTTCACTTGTATCTCTCTCTCCCCCTTCTCCTTCTCTCCCCCTTCAACCATCTCACTCCCCCATCCCCCTTCTCTCTCCACCAAACACATTCTCTATCTCCCATCCCCATCTCTCTCCCCATTCCCATCTATCTCCCCCCTCCCCCCCCCCTCTCTCTATCTCTCAGCCCTCCTCTCTCCATTTCCCTGCTCTCTTTCCCCCATCTTCTCCCTCACCATCCCTCTCTCTCTATTTTCGCCGCCTATCTCTAAACCCTCTCTCTCCATCCGCCTTTCCTCCTTTCTCTCCCCAATCCCCTCTCTCTCTCTCTATCCTTCCCTTTCCATCCCTCTTTTCTCCCTCCCCCATCTATTCTTTCTTAGCAATCTGGCAGGTGATTGGGGCTGAGGGGTGTTGGGGCTGTGGGGTGATCGGGGGGTGGTTGGAGCTGTAGGATGATCTGGTGAGTGATATTCGATCGATCGGTAGGGGTGATTGTAGCAGCGAGGCAATCGGGCGGTGGTTGTGGCTCCAGGTTCATTTGGTGAGTGATATGCGATCAATCGGTGGGGGTGATTGGGGCAGTGAGGCAATCAGGCAGTGATTGGGGTTATGGGACAATCTGGTGGGTGATGTGCAGTGATTGGGGGGGTGATTGGGGCTGTGGGGAAATGTGGTGGGCAATGGGGTGGTCATCGGGTGGAGGTGATTGGGGCGGTGGGGCAATTGGGTGGTTGATTGGGGTGATAGGGGGTGATGTGTGGTAAGCATGTGAGGGTGATTGGGGCTTTGGGGATAGTGATTTGAGTGATGGGTACTCACCTCATGCTTGCTTTCTGCAAGTCTCCCATGCAGCATGTCACAAGTGGTCTGTCTGCACCTTATGCGGCCAGTCTCTTCCACAGCGTGTCTGTGACATTTGCAACTTGCTGAGGAAGTTGAGTGGGGTATGTTTAAAAGTCTTGCTGTAGAACAATATCCTTGACTGTAAGGGGATTTTTTATATTGAGCAGTTAATACTCCACATGCTTTCCATAGAGAGGGTGTGATGTATACATTGTTTAGACAGTTCTTTTTTTATTCAATGCAGTTGAAAGGGGATATTAACTCCATTTGGCTAATGTTAAACATGTAACCATGGGAGAGTGCCTTATAAGAGGTCTTGCTCCCCTTAAAGTGGTTATAGCCTTGATGAAGTGGTGATACATGAAAAGCATAGGGTTAATTGTGGAAGAGTTTCTATCAAGTTTGGATGGGCTCGTCTTATTGTTCATTGGAGGCTTCCGTTCAGTGATGTGAGATGCTGGAAAACACCATGCTATGTAGGGTCTTTTGCTAGCAGGCCTAGACACCGGAGCAAGACCAGATTACAGAGCCAAAGATTGAGAGACTTGTTTCTGTACAGTATGCTGTTTTCATGCTTTTCCAATGTGTGTGCAATACTTATTTTGTATGCTGAATGATCTATTGTCAATACAGGATTATACTGTTGGCGTTTTCTTGTACTTTTTGCCTTCTCTCCCCTCCTTAGAATTCCTATCCATTGTGAGACTGAGGGCATCTTAACAGGACAAGCAGTTGCAGGAAATAACGCAGATTTGCACAAATTATTAATAATAATAATAATAAAGGGAGTTTTATATTCTTGTGGCCACATGAACATTTGGTGACATTTTATTTTGGACTAGTATGTTCTACCCATAGAATTCATTTAATGTGCTACATATTCGTCTTGCTCATAGTTTTGTTGTATGTATACTGTGTATGTATATATGTTCTGGCCCAAGCACACCCTTAGGCAGGCAGGTTAACTCAATCCCATATATCAAGCAAGGGAACCGTCTTACTTGCTGAAGTGTTTATTAGGGGCAAAAACATACAAATAAAAAGGGGGGGAAAGTACTGAGGGAACACTGGGACATGAGAGCAATGGAGGGGAAGGGGAGCTATGAGGGAAGTGGGCTAAATGCAAGATATAGGGATAGGTGAAAATCAATAACTTTAATAGGATAGGAGAGATGACTGCTCAAGATTGCGGCTGGTACTAAGAGACAGCATGCTGGGATCGCAACATTGTTGCAACAGCTATATATATCACACAATACAGTTAAAACATCAATGTGAGCTGACACAAAAAGATAGAATCGAGTTTTCCCTATTCAATTGCTGCCGTAGTCTTTGATCCCCAAGAAGGAAGATCCCCAAATGTTCTGAACGATGACCTAAGCACAAAAGAGCAGGGGATTCTATATTAACTCTTCTTTTGAGCTATTTACTATTCCTATTGTATACACATTGATTTATTCCTTGGAGTACTGTTAGTTTTTAGTTTATATTTTATGTGGCTCATTAGGTATATATTATACACTATTTGAGTTGATTATCTTCTAGCACACCTTTCCCTCTGTCTGTCTGTCTATCCACCATAGCCTTCCACTTGTCTCCTAGCATGTTTGACTCTAGGTCTAACTTTCCCAATGTTAAGAGCATTCCAAAAGAATTTTTCAAATGTGGCAAATGCTCTATGTGTCGATACGCAGTCCAAACTAAATACATTTTATATAATGCAGATCATAATAAATATTATCTCAAAACATTTCTCAATTGTAACATCAGTTATGTCATTTATGTCCTGCAGTGCGGCTGTGGACATAAATATGTGGGTCGCACTACAAGACCCCTTAAAGCCAGAATTGCTGAACACGTACGGCTGATCAAAAAGAGAGATTTAAATCACCCTGTGCCCAGACACTTTACATCATGTCCTGAAGGCAATATTAATAATTTCTCATTCAAAGCTATAGAACATATACCATGCCACCCCAGAGGTGGAAATAGGGAAAATGTACTTAACAAACAAGAGATGCATTGTATATACACTCTCAACACTCTCCACCCCCATGGGATTAACCTTGATTGGGAGTTAAAACACTCCCAACAGGGTTAATTATGTGTTGAGTCTTGGGAGTGTATCTCTTGATACATTTTATATATCCTCATAAGGGTTAATCTTCTGTCATATATCTGCCTACTACCTTGACTTCCCTTGTAAGAGTTATGTATTATTCCTCTAAGTATTGTATAACCAAGGTCTTGATACTTATATTGGTTTGCTATTACAGATGGTATGTAGTTACACTTATATCTTCAGTTTAACATATCACCAAGGGATCAATCATGCTATATTCTGGTTCTGTTCTTTTCCATATAGTTATAATTTTATATGTTTTTTTTTTCTTCCATGTTTGTACATATATGATATTTCATTTATATCATGAATGCTGCTATTCACTTGCTGTTGCTTTTAATTTATATGTATAATTTTGAATTGTTCACATTTCATGATTATTGTAATTTGTCCAATCCAAACACTGATGTCTCTGTGTCCTCCTATGGCCCATTAGCATAATGAACTGATTGCCATCTCCTGTTTGCAATTATGTTTCAACCAATCATGGGAGAGGATCTGTATATATAAGATATCAGTGTTGAGAGATTTTTTACTCTTTGATAAAGTTCCAACACGGAACGAAACGCATCAGAGGTGTTCTCTGTGATGTGCAGCACTCTAGTTTAATAAAGCTGATTTTATTTATTTACTTCTTTGGCTGAGTTCCTGTTGCAGTGACCACCTACAAAGCACGTTTTTCACTGTCTGTCTATCCACACTCTATACACTTACCATTACCAGTACATTGTAGAGAGGTGCTTGAAGAGTCTGGGAGGAGTGTCCATGGGAGCTTTGCAGTGCCAAACATGGCCGGTATGTGCATTGAGCTCCGCTGCACACAGAAAACCATGCTCACCAAATGTTTAAAATCTTACCACCTCGGGAGCAATTGCCCCCAGGCCAGCCTGCCAATGTGGACCTCAAAGCATTATTCCCCCAATGAAAATGAAGGAGAACTTCCTTTTGACAACACCAAACTAATCTCTCATGTATACCTCTGGTCCTTCCTCATGTTATTTCTTTTTTTACTGTCAATACAGTAGATTCTTGGTCCCAACAAATCTTTACATATTACTTCCTACCTAAACTTTAATCCATTAAATAAAAACAGGTGAGAGGGTGTTACCACCTGCTGAGATCCAGGAAAACTAAAATATTTAACTTCCTCCCATCTCCTTTTTCCTCTGTGCTCCACCCCTCTCCCACAGCTTTTTCTGATGTAACCTGATGCTCTCCACTTCTACAGCCACTTCTGATCTATAATTTATTTTCCTTGAAACACGATTCTTTTTGGTCTAGTTACAGGTCATACTGACATGCAGTCATGCCTCCCTTGTGCTAATGGCTCCAGAGCTTCCTATAAATTGCACATTTCACTGTAGTTTGATAATTGTCTGGATTTTAGGCATAAAGTAAACTTGAAAAGCATAAACATTAGGAAAAAAATTGTTATAATGACATTGATTCCAGTGGAACGTATCTTAAACCCAAGAGAGATGAATGTGCAGGATAATATGGTCCATTCATCATCCAAAATCTTCCCATTATCAGTAAAATGAAAGTACTTGCACACTGACTCTTTCCATGGCCATAGAACACTAGTTACACATCAATTCACATCATTTAAACATGTTAGATCTACTCCCTGTGCTTTACCAAAATTATAAATGTTTCAGGCTGTCTATGCATGGTCCTCAGCTGAAACCTGAGTGTTTAAAATGCTATCCAGAGCCCTACAACATCTACAATTTTCAGTATGAATTGAAAATTATGTTAGGATTTGTGCAGTGAACCTGAAAGATTGTTATGTATTTGAATTACCTCATTCACTGCAATCAACCAACGAAAAGTTAAAACCATTTCCCTAATTAGATTTGTATTTTTATTTTCTTTTGCTGAAAGATGCGGATTTAAAGACAGCCTGTAGGTGCTGTTGGTTCCAATTAAAATCAGTATCCATCTGCTTTGTGTCTCTTGGATCTTGTACAGTTAAGCATTGGTGAAGGGGAGTCTTTTGGGTTGGTTTCTCAATGTGGTCCAGAACAAATGCGGTGTTTATTATTTACTTGTTTCAGGGAAAGTTAGTTTAAAGAAAAAAAAGAGGTTATTGTTGGTCAGTTACTGCTTGATCTTGAAGAAGTAACTTTGTCCAAATGTAATAAATGTGTTGTGTCTTTCAAATGTTTACATTTCTGTGTGCTTGAGTGGTGGAGAAGAAGAGCGGAATAATGTACACACAAATTATATTTTACATCTAGCAATGTAATGTTAAATACTAGAGGCAAAAGTATATGTTTTTTTCCCGGCCACAACCAAAGACTGAGGTGGTGTAACAGGGAAAGTCCTGTTACCCTGGACTACAGTATGACTTCATACCTGTAGTCCATGTCTGTTTTTTTAATGACCTACTGATGCAGCGGCCGTTATTCGAACACATCACGGCTCCGATTTTGAGTTCTCTGCTGTTCCCCACGCAGCATGAACGCGGCCAATCGCCCCAGGCACCCGCGCTTATCGCGGATGTTTTGTTTGAATTTCATGGATTCTGTTTCTTCGTTTGCAATAAAATGGATGAATTGTAATGTGTACAGTACTATGCTAATGTGTCAATTTCATGTTTTTAAAAGCCAGAAAACTAAAATTCGTTTTTCTGCACTCGCCGCGCTCGCATCTTAGTGCGGGAAGATAGACCATATGAATGCGTAATGCTAAAGACCACAACAGTGAGATGGGTAAATGAATGAATAACCAGATGACCGTGGGGGACCCCTAAATATAAACTTGATAGAAGACAGGTACTGGGTTGCAAATCCTGGATAATGAGCTCACTAATAAGTGACGCTGATGTAAACAATAAAACCAGGAGCGATGAGCATAATCACACCCTATGATGTACCAAGTGTCAGAATAAAGTCCCGAACAGGAAAACATGTAGCAAGCGGTTAACTCACTCTGAGTGCTGCAACGTCCATGCAATCCGCAGGTATGGGGTCCCCAGGTGTGCCTCCGTCCAAAAGATAAGCTGGTGGAAAGGAAAAAAACTTCCTTTCTACCATCTTAGTGCGGGAAGGATGGAATTCATCCCGCGGTTTCAAATCGGGATTCCGAAGTGTTCGAATAACGGCCGCTGCATCAGTAGGGCTGCCTGAGAGCAGGTCTCAGGCTCACTTTATCCTTACTGATAAGTAGGCTTTAAAAGGAAAGCACCTGCTGAATGTATTAGCCCTGCTGTCAATGGCTCTATGCAAGAACTGAAGCTATTGCTACTGTACCTGTTCTGTTTATACTATTTTGCTGGACCACGCTATTTGTTTTTATGTAAAGTTTACTACCTTGTGCATCTGAACTCTTGTTGTCCTCCTTTGATTCATCACACAACAGATGGTTATTTATTAACTTCCATTGACTTTACTGGGAGTTTCTATGCTATAGTACCCCAACTGGCACTGGATAAGAGCGAAAAACCTGAATACATTACATAGCGTTGTACTGTATGTATAGATGCACAGACTGCTGCATAATATTGGCAAAGGCATGTGAATTAAAAGAGTATGCCTGACAAGGATTACTAACATATGAACTGCCACAAAAATATATAACATGAAGTTGGAAGGATTTCTGGAAAATGAAATAGTGATTACACATTGGAACAATGATTAGTTTGTTGGAATTTGGAAAGTAAGATTGGTGACACTGCAAAACAGTATGGCCCTAACGCTAAAATGACTGTCATGCTTTTTTCATAAAGTGTTAACCCTTTAAGTACCGGAAGGGCCATGGCACCAGAGTACCACAGCCCCTCTTGCACTTGTAAGTACTCTTCTTTCTGTTCCACTTCCTCATAGAACATGATCTCCCTTAGAAAAATTAGCCAGAAGATAATGACGTAAATACTACGTCAGAGGGCCGCTGCAGTGCCAGACGCAATGACGCACATCTAAAGGGCATAGAATGGGTGAAGGATTACAAATTCATTAAAACACATATATAAAAAACGGCTTCATGACTCTAAAATATAGCACAACAACTAGTGATGTACCGGGTCCAAAAATTTACCAGGTAACCGGTTCCAGGTACCCGGGAAAAATCAAAATTACCCGGCCGGGTAACCAGGAACTCCACCAGGTAGTTTTGGCTTACTAAAGCCGGCGGTGGAAGGTGAGGAGGACCACGGCAACATCCTGGTGGTGGTGGGAGCAGCGGAAGACATCCTTCAGGTGATGGTAGCAGAGAATGTCACGGTAGAAACAGCATAAGACATACTTCAAAGACGGTGCCGGTGGGACATGAGCTTTACTATTGAACAGCCGGGGAGGAGTGCCACTTCTGACTTCCGTTGCAGCTCTCCTTGGCTGTCCAATAGTAATGCTCCTGCTTTGGTATGTATATATGTCTTTATTTATATAGCCCAGAAAATATAGAGTGATGCTGCACACCTCAAAATAGAAAAAACATACAATTACCGGTGCTCCAATGTTTGCACTAAAGCCTGCAATCAGTCCTAGACAGATGAACAAAGGAACAAAGGGCACTGCGGATTTAAGCAAATTAAACTCATTTATTGAGCCAACACGACGTTTCGACCTTAGTGGTCATTTTCAAGTGACAATGGCATAAATACATTCCTCAATGATAACATTTAAATAGTGCCCCAAATCCCCACAATGCAACCTGTCCAATTAGTGTAGATGAAGTTCATGTGCTGAGTCAGTCCCTTTAGCCAATCTCCATTCTGTACTCCTCATCACCAGCTGTTGGTGTTTCTCCTTGGATTATGGTGTTCGTTTCCTCCCTGCTCCTGTGCAGTCCGGCATCTATCTTGCTGACATCATCATTCCTCATCTCTGGCAGTTGGAACGCATCTTGATCCTATCCTGCTATAGCACGTTGTCTCCGATCGTGCGTTTCAAGTCCGCGCATGCGCGGTGGCAATCCGGTCGATCCTCTTCATCCCTATACCCCTTTAGATCGCAAAAAGCGCAGATTATTGTAAAATCATTGCACCTGCGATTGTCAATCATCCTGCGGTCCTGCAGGCTTGGGGGGGGGGGGGGGGGGACAGCTGATCTCCAGTGTCAACTTGGTCAGGTGTTTTCATCCTAGTACGTCATCTTCATCTGTCAAGCAGTGTGGTAGGATATCTTCATCACCAATGATCCATGATGTATAAGTGGAGGAGAAAGGGGAGGAACAGATCAGCATACCACATATTGAACAGGCTGTGTGACATATTATATCACCGTGATTAAGTGTTGATAATAAAAAATCTAAAAAAGGTTTGTCTTTGTCAATGATTTCAAATGCCTAACCCCAGAGGTACAGTGTAAATGACCATATGTACTTAAAGCAGGCAGTGGCAGCAACCTAAGGAAAAAATCATCTCTCCTCAATGAAACAGCCTAATGACAAAAAGTCATTTAGTCCATTTGGGTATACAGTATTTAATGTATGGATCCAGAAGGATTCCCGCTGTAGTAATAGCGTATCCTTATCCAAACCAGCCCTAGCTTTTTTAATATGCTCAATACCCATTAACTTTAGTGAGGATATTGGGTGACTGAAGTCAGAGCAATGTTTGATGAGAGCTGTGTCCTCTGCATGATTGTTGATTTTGCTCTTGTGTTCTATAAATCTAGTTTTGAGCATGCGACTGCTCTTACCAATATAACATAGTCCACAAGGGCATTTAATCATATAGATTATATTCGTAGTGGTGCAGGTGATGCGCTCCTTTATTTTATACAATCTGCCACTTCTAGGGTGGTAGAACTTATCCCCTGTATTCAAACTGTTACAGACGCTACAGCCATAGCATTTATAACAACCTACTTTAGGTAAACTTAAGAAGTGTGATGTTATGTAATGTTTTTCATTATCCGCCTTTATCAGGATGTCTTTAAGATTCTCTCCACGTTTATAAGCAAAACGTGGGAAATCCTTACATACATCTTTGAGTTAACAAAACCAGCTGGTGGAGGTTAGTGGCTCCTCCTTCCCAGGTTTTAAGCCCGCCCCTCCTCACTTCCCTAGTTTGCAAGTTCCTCATTCTGCTGGATATAGACCCACTGTGGTCTTTCTCCCTCCTAATAGAGGTAAATGAGAATTTTAATCCTAATAGAGGTATATTAGTATTTATCTGCTAGTGTTAGGACTTGCGAACAGGTGTCTGCCTTGACGTGGCTCGCAAGCTTACAACGCTTTGGCCAAAGGGTTAAACTAAATGACCCTATTTCAAGAGAATATATAAGTATTTTACTGTGTATTTCTGTCATGTTGGATGTAGCATTGGGCTTCTCTGTCGTCTGTTGTATACATCTTTGAGTGTTTCGTCTGTCTGTAAAACTTTCCAGTGTTTTTTTAATGTGTTTTTAATAAAACCACTGGCCGTTGTAAATTTACTAACAAATGTCAGACGATCACTTTTAATCTTTGATTGTGGTGTTGTATCAAAAGCCTTTACAATTTCAGATCTGTTGTGTCCCCTCTCAACAAATCTATCCTCAATCTCCTTTAAAGTTTCCTTCAATTTAGTGGGCCTGTCTACTATGCGTGTAGCCCTAACCTTTTGTGAAAATGGTAGCATATGTTTTAATGGTTCTGGATGGAAGCTGGTTGCATGCAGCGTGCTATTCTTATCTGTTGGTTTTCTATAAAGATCACTATGAAGTACTCCATTTTCATAGGTGAGAAGCACATCTAGATACGAAATCTGCTTTGCGCTCCAGTTTTTTGTAAACCTAACAGTGGTGTTTAGCCCATCCAGATAGTCAAAAAAATGGATAAGTTCTTCCTCTGTACCCTCCCACAGAAACAGCAGATCATCGATATATCTACAGTAAAATAACATCCTCTTGTAGTGTTCTGTAGGATAGATAAATTGCTCCTCAAAATCAGTCATGTATAAATTAGCATAGGACGGGGCCACATTGCTGCCCATGGCTGTCCCTGCTGTTTGTAAATAAAAGGTCTGCTCGAACTTAAAGTAATTTTTGTATAAAACGAAATGTAGGAGGAGCATGATATAATCCACAGGTGGATTTTATTTATGAGAACTAGTGAGATTCCTTCGAATGACATCTAAGCCACCATCGTGAGGAATTATGGTGTACAAATTAGTTACATCCATAGTTACCATGATAAGATTTTTTCCCGTTAATGGCACTGTGCGTATTTTTTTAAGAAAATCAAAGGTGTCACGTATGTAGGATTTGTTTTTAATTACTAAAGGTTGAAGAAAGGTATCAATAAACACTGCTAATGGTTGATTAATGGAGCATGTAGCAGATATTATAGGTCTACCGGGGGGATTTTGTAAACTTTTGTGAATTTTTGGGAGTAGATAAATAACCGGGCGTCTTGGATTTTTCGTAGTAAGAAAGTTACCAATCTAAAAAAGGTTTGTCTTTGTCAATGATTTCAAATGCCTAACCCCAGAGGTACAGTGTAAATGACCATATGTACTTACAGCAGGCAGTGGCAGCAACCTAAGGAAAAAATTATCTCTCCTCAATGAAACAGACTAATGACAAAAAGTCATTTAGTCCATTTGGGTTAGGCATTTGAAATCATTGACAAAGACAAACCATTTTTAGATATTTTATTATCAACACTTAATCACGGTGATATAATATGTCACACAGCCTGTTCAATATGTGGTATGCTGATCTGTTCCTCCCCTTTCTCCTCCACTTATACATCATGGATCATTGGTGATGAAGATATCCTACCACACTGCTTGACAGATGAAGATGACGTACTAGGATGAAAACACTTGACCAAGTTGACACTGGAGATCAGCTGTCCCCCCCCTGAGCCTGCAGGACGCCAGGATGATTGACAATCGCAGGTGCAATGATTTTACAATAATCTTCGCTTTTTTGCGATCTAAAGGGGTATAGGGATGAAGAGGATCGACCGGATTGCCACCGCGCATGCGCGGACTTGAAACGCACGATCGGAGACAACGTGCTATAGCAGGATAGGATCAAGATGCGTTCCAACTGCCAGAGACGAGGAATGATGACGTCAGCAAGATGGATGCCGGACTGCACAGGAGCAGGGAGGATACGAACACCATAATCCAAGGAGAAACACCAACAGCTGGTGATGAGGAGTACAGAATGGAGATTGGCTAAAGGGACTGACTCAGCACATGAACTTCATCTACACTAATTGGACAGGTTGCATTGTGGGGATTTGGGGCACTATTTAAATGTTATCATTGAGGAATGTATTTATGCCATTGTCACTTGAAAAAGACCACTATGGTCGAAACGTCGTGTTGGCTCAATAAATGAGTTTAATTTGCTTAAATCCGCAGAGCCCTTTGTTCCTTTGTTCATTTATTTATATAGCGCCATTAATGTACATAGAGCTTCACAGTAGTAATACACGTATCAATCATGTAAATAACAAATAATACAAATAACAGATCATGGGAATAAGTGCTTCAGACATAAAAGTAACATTTCGGAAGAGGAGTCCCTGCTCTGAAGATCTTACAATCTAATTGGTAGGTAGCAAGCACGTACAGAGACAGTAGGAGGGCATTCTGGTAAGTGCGTCTGGAGGCGGGCCAAGCTTTATGTATCATGTGTATAGTATTAGCCACAGTGCTACTCATATGCTTCTTTAAGCAAGTGTGTCTTAAGGTACTGTATACTCTGACTACTGTACAAGGAAAGAAAAAATCTGTGCCATACTTACCTGTATCATACTGTACTTACAATACTACAGTACTTCAGTATACCATACTACCTTCCTGATGCTTGCCCATTACGCACGATCACAATGGGCAACACAGTCGCAATATGGTCAATATATTTATTGCAGCGTTCCACAGTGAGTACATCGTTCCAAAATCTCAGTATGCCTTTCGCCAACTCATCCTTTTTGGAGGGTTTCACGACTTTTCGGATATGGTCCTTCAGCTGATGCCAGACCATTTCGATCGGATTGAAGTCTGGCGATCTGTCTTTGGAAAAAAAGGACAATTCGTTTAAGAGATACAGTACACAGTAAAGACAGTGGGGAAAAAATGAGACACGGTTACCGCACTTACTCCGCTGGCGTCTTCACCCAGTTGATACCGCGCTCAAGGATATGCGCTGTTGACGCGGTGTGCTTCGGATCGTTGTCCTGGTAGAAACGGTGACCATTCGGGAACTCGCGTGTGATGTATTCCACAATCTCAGGCACAATTTTGTCTTTGAAGAAAGCTTTATTCATGTTTCCTATAACAAGAAAAGAAAATTGCTCAAAAAACTGCACACTAGTACAGTACAGTGCATAAGGCTACATTATATTTTATATATTTTACCTTCAAAGATGACAATGCATTCTGGTCCACGTCTAGAGATGGCACCCCACACATGCATCTTCACTGGGTGTTTTGGCCGCGGCTTCATAGATATGCGACTTTTTTTGTGGAATGCAAAGGTGGCAAATCTCTCCAGCGATACAGTAGACTCGTCAGTGAAGATGCAATCCTGGAAAGTTTCTCCACTGTCGATCCATGCCTGGGCCTGGACCACTCTCTTGATTTTGTTAATGTCCCTTATCATGGGGTACGCTCTGTAATGGCAAGGAATAAATAATTTTAGCGGTACAGTACAGTTTCTTAAACAACACTTTTACCTCCTGTACTGTTCAGTACTAACTTCACACGTCCATATTTCCATCCAATTCTGCGTCTCATCTTCTTTATGCTGGTCTCGGATACAGTCAGATTGTGATTTTCCTGCAGAGTGTATTTGACCCTTAATGCACTCTTCTCATCATTCTCCTCACTTATTTTGTCGACCAGAAGAGTTGTCTCCCTACAATGTACAGAAAAACAATCCGGTAAGTTACAGTGCAGTAGACCACACGCACAGCACATCATTTGGTGTAAAAATAGTAAACAATGAGATATTGTTCTATTAATATGCAGCAATATAAAATATATATATACTGTTGTAATATAAATATACCGAAATAACTAAAATATTAGATACAGTAGATCTACAGTACACTATATATTGTTCTATTAATATGCAGCAATATAAAAGATATACATATACCGTTGCTATACTGTATAAATATACCAAAATAACTATAAAATTAGATACAGTAGATCTACAGAACACAATACTGTACATTGTTCTATTAATAAATTGGAACGAAAAAGAAACACCCTTTTTCATGCACTCATTGTCTCAGTTGATATGGTGAAAAAAGTTAATACTTATTATTTTATTTAATTATATTAATTAAAAATAATGGGTTAGACAAAAACTCAACATATAAAACAAACCAACATATATTAACAAAAACTGGAGCAGGGGTAAAATGGAGAACCTTCAGGTAAATACTAAATAGTAGTGGGTGAACTCACGAAGGTAATCAAGAGGCCCCTGAATCCAGCACTAATTTAAAATTGAAAACCTGTATTAAATCAGACAGGTACCCAAGGCTGACGGTCATGATGCTACAAAACTGCACATTCTAAATGAATACTTCCACAGAAAATGCATCTATTGCAAATAAAGAAATGCAATAAGGTTAATCAGTTTAAAACTTGTATGATGTCAGACATTAGTTCTGCTGACAGAATATACATCCTAGACACACAGTAGTTAAAGTAACTGCAAATGTCTTATTAGATATCATACAGTATAATGCAGTATCAAGTGGCCCACAAAATTTGTTTTGTATGGCCCCGAGGCACGGGTCAATGCTATATAAAGTAAAAAAGCCACCTTTGAAAAAGCCTTCGCGAAACGTGCATCAGGTGGGAGGCGGGACTAACAAGGCTGACGTTATGACATCATGACGCATCGCTGCTGTGTGGTGAGTGAGAAGCGCCTCCGAGCGCTGGAATGAGTAATTGAGGTACTAGCCTGCTCTGCTCCGATACAACACTGTATCTATACTAATAGCAACTTGCAACAGTATTGTATTTAGCTACCTGGGCATATATGTTACTGTGTTACCCCAATTCCATGACAAAGGTTTGTTTGTAGCAGCTACTCTCAATGGTATATTGTATCGTGTACTAAGAGCAGTTAATTACAGCACGGCTGCAGTTGCAGGCTTTGGCTTTTTTACTTTATGTAGCAACAATTAGTTATCAGAGTATTGATTCTTTATGCGACTCTCACCCACCCTTGGTTACAATTACTCCACAGGAGTCCAATTTTGAGTGATCAGTTAATGCAGATTTTAGTATAGTATAGGAGGCTATAATTTGATACGGGCATTGACCCGTGCCTCAGGGCCATACCAAACACATTTTGTGGGCCACTTGCTTCAGGAACTCCTCACAGACTGCAGCCTCTGTTCCAGATAGAGGCGTCTCTCCTCTGCTGCAGCACTGCCCTGGTAAGTCTTTTACAGTACATCAAGCAATGTCCATACACAAGGGGTAGCATGTAAGGTAAAACTGGAACAAACACTTCCCGCACTCTCAGGCTCAGGCTGTCCTAGCCTAAAGTATGGTAAATCAAGGCTACTGATACCACACCGGGGAAGATGACATCACTGAAGCACACCGTAGATCAGCGACGGCCAACGCGATATTAGGCGGAGTCCTGTGGGTTACCGGAGCAGGATCACTCTGATAGTTAGCAGTCTGGGATAATTTCAAAACAAATAGCAACAACGATCCTACATGTTTCGTAGACCAAACTTCTTTGTCAGGGATAGCATAAATTTGTAGTGAAGGAAGTCTGCGATAGTGCGAGATTTCCTCCAGAGGCATTCAGAGGGACGAGTGGAGGAACGCAGCATGCGCATGTGGGAATTTAGCCAGGGTCTGGGGTTTGGAAAATGCAAGAGAGAAAGCAGGGCATGTAGATCAAGGGGGAGGATAAGGCAGAGTTGTATTTACTGACCAAGTTGTTAGGGTCTGGAGCGGAACTGAGAGAGGAGAAGGAGGAGCATAAAGTGGAATCAACGGCAGGTAGGTTAATAGAGCGTAGGTTTCTGCAAAAATGAGGGGTAGATGGTGATGGAGAAGGGGAGAAGCGAGAGAGAGAAAATGAGATGAGATGATGGTCAGAGAGAGGAAAGGGAGAAATGGAGATATCAGAGAAAAAAAAGTTTTTAGTGAAAACCAGGTCTAGGTAGTGGCCATCCTTGTGGGGACTGGCTGCAGTCAACTGTTGAAGGCTGAAAGAAGAGGTTAGAGAGAGAAAGCGGGAAGCCCAAGAGAGAGAGGGGTCATCAATGTGGCAGTTGAAGTCCCAAAGGAGAAGAACAGGTGAGTCTGAGGAGAGAAAGAAAGAGAGACAGGATTCAAAGTGAGAGAGAAAGGCAGAAGGGGGATGAGTAGAGGTAGGTGGGCGATAGATGACAAGCACGTGGACAGGGGGAGGAGAGAAGATCTGGACAGTGTGAGCCTCAAAGAAGGGAAAAACAAGAGAGGGAGGAATAGGATGGGTTCTGTCACATGTTCCTCTGCTCCCACCGGCACCGGCTGTGCAGGATGTCTTCCGCTGCTCCCACCAGCTGAAGAATGACGTCCTCTGCAGCCACCGCCTGAAGGATGTCTTCCGCTGCTCCCAAAACCACCAGGGTGTCGCCATGGTCCTCCTCTCCCTCCGCTGTGGTACTCCTCACCCTCCGCTGCAGGCTGCTAGTAAGTCTTCTGCTGCTCTGCTTATGTCATTCTCCAAGAGGAGGACCGAGGGAGCATACAAAAGGAAAATTACCCTGTAATTACAATAATAGACAAACAACAAACCAAGGTAAAATTAATCTCCTTAGAGGGTGGTTCATAAATAGATGCAGAATTAGTCTCAAATTTAAACTGTACAAAATATTACTTTTAAATAATAAAAATAATAAAGCTAGCCACTAAGGTAATGAAGCTGCTTTTATTTTAATAACATTTGATTGAAGCAGGTGTCTCCGGAGCTGAACCACATTAATTTCAGCCCAGGGTTCGCCTTGCTTCCCGAGTTACAGGCCCTGGTATGGGTGCCGGTATCTCCCTCAATGTTTAATTCTCCCGCTTCACATGACCGCAAAATTGAAACATGGCAGAGATACCGGCACTCCATACCAGAGCCCGTAACTTGGGAAGCAGGGTGTCCCCGAGGCTGAAATGAATGCGGTTCTGTTCCGGACACCAGCTGTTTAAATACTGTGTTATTAAAATAAAAGCTTTGTGATTGCCTGTTAGAGGTACGCAGAGAGATTGACTGATTATGTCAAGTCTCACTGCGCATCTCTTACAGACTTATGCGGCCCAGTAGGATTCACACATCGGGAATCGCATTCAGAAGCAGGGAGCCCCGCTGTGTTAATCTTGATGGGCCATTAGTCTGGTCACAGGGATTCCGTGAGGATGGTCAGTGGTCGACAAATCACCCAAAAATCTACTCGCCGAAAAAAAATCTACTCGCCACCTAGTCCCACCCCCAACCCCGCCCTAGTCCCGCCGTGCTTTAAAAAAATCAAATAAAATAAATGGAACAAATTCCTAGTAAGAACAACGTTAGTTTTTGACATAAGTTTATTTATTGTATTACATTATACTACAATTAGTCCTTGTTACGTGTGTGTGTGTGTGTGTGTGTGTGTGTGTGTGTGTGTGTGTGTGTGTGTGTGTGTGTGTGTGTGTGTGTGTGTGTGTGTGTGATCTTGCCTGATCCGCTGTCCAGGTACCTCATTCCCGCAATGTTATATGTTGGAGGTGAGGTGTTTCTTACCTGTCTTCTTGGTTACGTTGGATTCCGATGTCTCCTGTGTGAAGCTTGAGTCAGATCTGGAAGTAAGCAGTATAGGTTATTTCGGTGTAGGTATAGGGCAGTTAAGATATATAGGGTAAGTAAGATATCCAGGTCCAGAGTGTGAGACAGTGTGAGAGAGAGTGGCACACAGAGAGAGAGAGCGACACAGAGAGAGAGCGACAGAGAGAGAGCGACAGAGAGAGAGAGAGCGACACACAGAGAGAGCGACACACAGAGAGAGAGAGAGAGCGCGACATACACACAGAGAGAGAGCGACACACACACAGAGAGAGAGCGACACACACATAGAGAGAGAGCGACACAGAGAGAGAGCGACACAGAGAGAGAGCGACAGAGAGAGAGCGACAGAGAGAGAGAGAGCGACACACAGAGAGAGCGACACACAGAGAGAGAGAGAGAGCGCGACATACACACAGAGAGAGAGCGACACACACAGAGAGAGAGAGCGACACACACATAGAGAGAGAGAGCGACACACTCACAGAGAGGGCGAGAGAGAGAGACCAAGTCAGTCATCCTACTCACACACACTCTCACACACTCACACACTCACACACTCACACACTCACACACTCACACACTGACAGACACACAGACAGACACACACACAATCTGACAGACACACACTCTCTCTCTGACAGACACACACACTGTCTCTCTGACAGACACACACACCCACTGACAGACACACACACACTCTGACAGACACACACACACACACACACACACACACACACACACACACACACACACACACACACACACACACACACACTGACAGACACACACACACACCCACACACTCTGACAGAAACAAACACCCACACACTGACAGACACACACACACACACTCTGACAGACACATATACACACTCTGACAGACACACACACACACACACACACACACACTCTGACAGACACACACACATGTAGCCCTCTTTCCTATGCCCTAGAGTGACTACGGGTACTGCACACACCTGTGGGCTCCAGGAGATCTGAGCCTCTGCTAACTGGGAGCCTGGGGTAACACTAATCTAATGGCAGCGCCTCCACTTACCCAGGATCCCCATCGTGTAAGATTCCCATGGGCAAGAACCATAGCAACACATATATATTGGAACTGTTTACTGTAATGCAAGAATAACCTGTAATACTTAACCGTGGCAATAACACATATCACATACATTAACTTATACTTATAACGCCAGTGGCTTGGCCACTCTTTCGTAAGGAGTAATGTCACTGTCCCGCCACCGTGTGCCCCCACACCGTGTCCATGTACTGTAATTGTATATAGGCTCAGTCCTTTGGCCACTCCACTTAGTGTCCCCAAAGAGTGTTCCCTAAGGCGGGATCAGCACCTGTTGACCGGTGTTGGTGCACTTTGTTAAATACCTTCCGGTCACTGCGGTGACCGGTGACAACTTCAAAAAGGATCCGCCGATCCAGCGCAGTTGGTCTGATGTCGCGATCCTCAGCAACCTGGTCCCAGCTCACTAGCAGCAACCGCAACTCTGCACTCTTTGTCCCTATCTGTATTCAGTAGGGGGTGATGTTCCTATCACTATTGGGCTTCCCTGCAGCACACAACCTACGGTGACTCAGGGAATCTCTCAGGGACCTCGGGGAAGATCTAGCCTATGCAGGTGGGTCACGGAACCCCTGCACTCACACTACCTCCTTCCCTGCTCCTCCAGTGCCTGACTAGCGTGGTCTCTCCTCCACGCTTCCCTTTCCTGCCTCCTGCTAATCCAGCCCTCCTATTGGCTCCCTGGCATCAGGTGACTCCGCTAAGGCTCCTGGGAGTTGTAGTTACTGGCTGAGCCTCTATCTTATTGGCCAGCCGTTTGCGCGCTTGCATGGCGCATGCGCGACCTCTCTGCTCTGACAGTGCCCTTACTGTTGCGCAATCAACATGGCGGCGCCCTATACTGTCGGGCCGCCACGGAACCTTACACCACTCCCTCCAGAGACGCACTGCAGCAGCAGAAGGCAACCTAACACATCCCTACATTCTCCCCTCGCAGAATCCAACGTCCCCGCTTGGGAACGTAACCATAACATCTTTACACATATTTTGCACACCTTATTCTGTATACTCTACATGAGGTTATACATTTCACTGAACATGCCAATTACAGATCTCACTTTATGGCGAGCTCACTGCTGAGCCTCATCATGGGGTGCCCCAAATTGATCGGAAGCCATCCTCATTGGAGGTTGACCAGCTCTTTGGCTTCTGCGAAGCTGCTCTTCGGCTACTTCCTCGGGAGAGTAACAAGTCTCAGTTGGCACTTCAAATTATGCCCTTGAGGGGCTCAACATGTCTACACAGTCTTTTTGGGGCACAAAGCATGGGCTCTGCGGGTCTAGGGGCTGGCTCACTGGAGTCAGCGTATCGTCGTTGGACCAAGGGGCTCTTTACGCGTAGCTCCTTCGGGAGATGCCCCCGCGGTCGGGAGGCCCCTTTGAGAGGTTCCTTCCATAGGATTCTCAGAGGCGGCATTTATTACAGTCTCTGGGCCATCCTCTGTGCTATCAGCTTCTCCTTCGAGTGGAACAGTGGGTACTTCCAATTCGTTATCCCCTACTTGTGGTATAGGAAGAAGATGGTTTCGGTGCCATACCTTTACCCGGCCTTCGGAGTCCTTGATGTGGTATACCGGGAGGCCAGGCATCTGTGATTCCATTTCATACACCCCATCCCTCCATCTGTCTGCCAGTTTGTGCTTTCCAGGAATACCCAAATTACGGAGGAGGACTGCATCCCCTGGGCGGATTTCTTTGTGTCATTTATTACTCACATTCAATTGCACCCCTGACTTCTTTCAGTGTGCCTAACATGTCAAGTAGCGTTTGGTTGAATTGTTCGGGCATGGCATCCCGTTCCGGATGGTACGGAGTAGTTCTTGACTTGGTGATATTCACACCTTGTGATCATAATGCCTTTTATTACTCACATTCAATTGCACCCCTGACTTCTCGGCCAATTTATAGGCCTGCTGCAGACTGTCTTGTAACCTTCTGAGAGCCTTTCAGTGTGCCTAACATGTCAAGTAGCGTTTGGTTGAATTGTTCGGGCATGGCATCCCGTTCCGGATGGTACGGAGTAGTTCTTGACTTGGTGATATTCAACCTTGTGATCATAATGCCTTTTATTACTCACATTCAATTGCACCCCTGACTTCTTTCAGTGTGCCTAACATGTCAAGTAGCGTTTGGTTGAATTGTTCGGGCATGGCATCCCGTTCCGGATGGTACGGAGTAGTTCTTGACTTGGTGATATTCACACCTTGTGATCATAATGCCTTTTATTACTCACATTCAATTGCACCCCTGACTTCTCGGCCAATTTATAGGCCTGCTGCAGACTGTCTTGTAACCTTTGCACATCAAAAATGCGTCCTGTTGGATACCCCATCGGTAGATATCCGCAGTCGCACATCCACTGGCAGCCTAGCTTCTCGTCCAAACATTAAGAAGTACAGAGTATACCCTGTAGACTCATGTCGAGTACAGTTATAAGCGTGCACTAATGTCTCTACGTGCTTACTCCACTCAGTCTTCTGAGAGCCTTTCAGTGTGCCTAACATGTCAAGTAGCGTTTGGTTGAATTGTTCGGGCATGGCATCCCGTTCCGGATGGTACGGAGTAGTTCTTGACTTGGTGATATTCAACAACCTCAGCAGTTCCCGAATGAGGCTACTCTCGAAGTCCCTGCCCTGATCAGAATGCAATCGATTCGGCAGTCCATAGTGAATGAAGTATTTCTCCCACAGTACCTTGGCCACTGTAACCGCCCGTTGGTCTTTAGTAGGAAAAGCTTGATACACAAGAAATCCATGCACACCAGATCCATGGGGCCGGAGCTTTTCAGATGGGCCATGGGGGCCGCCCGGGTGGGGAGTGTCTTCCTCTGTATACAGCGAGTGCACTGTCGGCAATGCCTCTCCACCGATTCTCTCATTTTTGGCCAATAGAAGCGGTCACGAAGTAACCCGAACGGTTTTGTCAACGCCAAGATGGCCATGATCATCATGTAGCACCCGGAGTACCATGTTTCTCAGAATCTGAGGCAATAATAATTGTCGCTGGTCGGGATGATTATGGTACAGTATAACCCGGTACAATAAGCAGTTGTCCAGTTCGAATTTTCCGAACTCCTTCATTAATAGGTTCACTAGTTCTCTGGGATCTTGCTTAAGTATAGCAGGATTCTCTTATAGCAAGGATTGACGAGCTAGTTCCACCACAGGGTCTTGGATCTGGTATTGCACCAATTCCTTCCATGAAATGATCTTATCCTCTGTAATATTCATCCCTTCCGGACGTCGGTACACTCTAGGAACGGCTCGGGATTGACACCCTAGCGAGTCTGCTATTCTTAACTCTGAAAACGCCACTTGATCGTTTACCACAGCAGCTAGAGAACATAGTGCCCGTATGCCAGGCCATGGAATCTCTTCCCACAAATCCTCATCGGTAGTAGGGTGGTCACGACAGAGCATCTGCCCCTATGTTGGTGGGCCCTGGTTTGTACTTAAGATTGAACCGATAATTGGCCAGCGCCGCTAACCACCGGTGACCCGTCGCATCCAACTTGGCGGACGTATTGATCTAGGTCATTGGGTTGTTGTCAGTCCTGACTTCGAACTGTACCCCATACAAATAATCATGTAGCTTGTCCACCACAGCCCACTTGAGGGCTAAGAACTCCAACTTGTGGACTGGATAATTCTGTTCACTTGGGGTCAAGCTCCGACTAGCATACGCCACCGGTCGAAGTCCAGTATCATGTTTCTGATGCAACACTGCCCCCAAGCCATTGAAGCTGGCATCCAGGTGTAAAACGTATTCTCGATCGGGATCGGCATAGGCCAAAACCGGGGCTTGTGTTAGATTGGTCTTCAGTTCTAAGAACGCCTGTTCACAGGCAGGGGTTCATTTCTCCTGAAAGGGTGTTTGGGCAGTGGTAGCTTTTCTTCCGGGGTCTTCAGGATAAATCTTTAATAGGTTATTCAAGATTTTAGCCTTACGTGAGTAGCCTTCCACGAACCGGCGGTAGTAACCGCAGAACCCCAGGAAGGACCGTAGTTCCTGGACGTTGTTGGGCCTGGGCCAATTCACTACTGCCTCTATCTTCCCCGGATCGGTGGATATCCCTTCCGCTGATACAATGTGGCCCACATATGTCACGGACGTGCGGCGGAACTTGCATTTGTCCAGGGACAGCTTAAGTTCCTCCTGTTGGAGTCGATCCAACACCTTCAACAGCCGCTCCTCATGCTCCTCCAATGTCTTCCCGAACACTATAATGTCATCCAGGTACACCAGGCATTCTTGCGGTTCATGTCTCCCAGCGTCTTCTCCATCAACCTCTGAAAGGTGGCTGGAGCTCCACATATCCCCTGCGGCATACGCGTGAACTGGTAGAACCCTAACGGGCAGATGAAAGCTGTTCTCTCTTGATCCTCCAGGTCCAAGGGCACCTGATAGTTCCCAGACCTCAAATCCAGCATGCTGAACCACTTACTTCCGGTCAAGGCGTTCAGGAGGTCCTCGATTCGCGTAAGGGTGTACTGATCAGGTACAGTGCAATTGTTCAATGTTCTATAGTCCACACATAGACGTATGGTCCCATTCTTTTTGCGGACTACCACAATAGGTGAGGCGTAGGGACTTCGTGATCCTTGAACAATACCGGCCTCCTCCATCTCGGCTAATAGTCTCCTCACCACTTCCACATCTCGGGGTGCTATGCGGCGGGAACGTTCGCGGAACGGCGCGGTGTCATTCAATCGAATGGTATGGCGGGCACTGCGACTGCACCCTACGTCCATATCACTTAGGGAAAACACCTCCCGCCGGTCTTCCAGCTTGGTCTGCAGTCTCCCTCTCCATTCCTCCATCAAAGCCGAGTCTCCAAAGTCAAACGCCAACTTTGGAGTCACTTTGGAGCCTTCCTCTCAGGGGTCACTGGATAGATTCGACCCAATGGCTGCCGGTGCTCAATGCACATGAGGTACGGAGAAAGGTTTTGCACGTATACCTGAGTTCGAGCCGGAATCTTTCCCGACCACTTCTTTACCGAGGCCAATACTTCATAGCCGAGTCGCTGGTCATCACATATCGTGCTTTCCAATGAGAATAGTCGATCCTCCGGACGTCTGGCAGGATAATGACAGGAGGTGACCATCATTCTTCCTTCCCCGGGAGGGATCTCGGTCAACCCATGCTCTTGATTATACAGCATCCCATGCTCCTCTTCAGTCGCAATCCTACCGCAAGCCTCTTGTAGCGCTGGGCAAGTAGCTAGAGCCAGCAGCGGTAGTTCACCCGCTTCCTGCAAGTACATGCGGATCACAGCTTGTACGATGTCCGAATTGGTCCCCATGATTATTGGGGCGCTGGGATGATCCTGGGGTTCCGGGCATACTAACGCTTCCACCTCCATGGGATGATGCTTGCCGGTGTTCAACTTGGGAATATCCAGGTGTACTTTCACCACTCCATCAATAGGGTAGTCTTCATGGCTCAGCCCTCTCAACCTCAGGGAGTCAGTGGATAGTAGCGGCAGCCGATGCAAATGTTGAGCATAGAAGAGTCGATACACTATGGTCACTTGGAATCCAGTATCCATCAGTGCAGAGGCGTAGATGCCTTCAATCACCACTTTGACGATGGCCGCCGGTTCGATTCGACTATTCATCGGGGACTGGCCCACTGCTACACTGGCTTGAGGAGTACACAGCATGGACTTGGCCGGTCGGGATGCCATCCTCCGTGGGGAGGGGCAGTACGCTCAAATATGCCCCATCTTCCCGCAGGCGTAACACTAGAGGTGGCTGCGGGAGGAACTATCTCGGAAGGTCGGAGACGTTCGCCCCGATGCGGGGCACTCCTGGGCAGCTGCAGGCTCTTCAAAGTCCCCCTTCTCCGGGTTCACATCCCCTGCCGCCTCAACTTTAGCTTCTGACCTCTTAGCTTCTTTGACAACTACCCCCGTCTTCTTTCCCGGGGTCAAGTCACGTCCCAACAGCACAGTCTCATGTGCCTGCACTCGATCCATCAGGTCATCAAACGTCAGCGCTTGTCCCGGCACTAAGCAGCCACTGACGCGGACGGACACTGGATGCAGTGGAAGGAGTCCTCTCAGTAATTGGGTGGTGCGCAGTCCATAGGCATCCACCTTCTGCACCACCTTCCTTCTTACCAGGGTCCACAGATCCAAATGCAGACGCCTGAGGAAGTTAGACACAATTTCTCCCTCCTTTTGAGCCAGGGCATGAAACTTGGCCATCAGTGCAAACGTATCCACTGGGATCCCATAAGCTTTTGTAAGGGCGTAAATGATGCCAGCTGTATCGGCATTCGGATAATCGTCCCTCTAACAGTGCACCATGTGAGAAGCTGGGGGTCGCAGGCATTCGATTATGCGCTGCCTTCGCACGGCATCCATGCAGGACCACTCAGGAAGTACCTGTTCCGTATGATCCAACCACTCATCAAAACCGACTTCTCCCAGAGGGGTTGGTTTGTCGCCAGAGAACGCCTTCAGCTTCCAGTATTGATGGGATGTGTGGAGTGGTGTATGGCTTCTGCTAGCAAAGGAAGAGACACGTTATCAGGCAGACTATTCCCAGCCGGGGAGTAGGCATCCAGTCTAGACATACTGGTTCTACTTAGCGATGGCCTAATGGTGGAGGGGTGAACGAAGCGCCTAGACCCATTGCAGCGGGCCATCTGGGTTTCAAGCTGCTCTCAGGGGTACGGAAAGGGTTGGTCGTGACTGTGCGTGACGGGCCAGGGTAACCACTCTGTGGTGTGGACGCAGCCAGGGGTTCGGCGTTATCCACCTGTACTAGCGGGCAATAAATGGCGGGAGCGTCGGGCAGGATTAATATTGAGGGAATGGCTTAAGGGCATATATCTCGGTCTGCAACGAATAATATTTTACGCCAGTTATTCTCCCCATCATAATAATGGTCTTGCACTCGGGCAGTGTCCAGGAATGGAAGCTTCCTTACTTGATCAGTCACAGTCCCCAGGGAGATGGTGCTGGGGACATGTCCAATGGCAAGGGCACAGGTCAGGGGGATTTCATGCCGCTGGGCCCACTTACGCACCTCGGGCTGTGAGGGCACAAACATGGCGGAACAAAAATGGAGTACAGTTGAAAAAAAAATTATAGGGCACCCCAAGTCTTAACTCTCAGCAGCGCCTCCAAATGTAGCCCTCTTTCCTACGCTCTAGAGTGACTACGGGTACTGCACACACCTGTGGGCTCCAGGAGATCTGAGCCTCCACTAACTGGGAGCCTGGGGTAACACTAATCTTAATGGCAGCGCCTCCACTTACCCAGGATCCCCATCGTGTAAGATTCCCCTGGGCAAGAACCATAGCAACTGTTTACTGTAATGCAAGAATAACCTCTAATACTTAACCGTGGCAATGACACATATCACATACATTAAAGCTGCAGTTCAGTCTTTTTTTTTTTTTTTTTAATGTATTTTTTTACTTCAATAGTTTCATGTGTGCAATCTCTAATTACCTAAAGAACTGTATAGCTGCAGGTCAATTTGTTCTCCATGTATTGATAGGCAAAATTTGGTGACATAATTAGAGCTGGCATATGTTTATATTCTGCCTCTGTCACTCAGTGGAAGCTCATGAATATTCATGAGCACTCCTGCACTGACATGTGCACTTGTCAGGGCTGACAAAGGGGTGTGCCAGAGCTTGTGACAGGACATGAAGGGGCAGTGCCTTAGCAAATGGCTGTTAAAATAGAATACAAGAAAATTGGTCTTTCAAAGTAGTTTTTTTAAAAACAGAAAATGCTAAAAGTATTTTTTCTTACTACAGAACTGATTTCTTAAAAAAAACACACATGCAGGATATTGACTGAACTGCAGCTTTAACTTATACTTATAACGCCAGTGGCTAGGCCACTCTCTCGTAAGGAGTAATGTCACTGTCTCGCCACCGCGTGCCCCCACACCGTGTCCATGTACTGTAATTGTATATAGGCTCAGTCCTTTGGCCACTCCACTTAGTGTCACCAAAGAGTGTTGCCTAAGGCGAGATCAGCGCCTGTTGACCGGTGTTGGTGCACTTTGTTAAATACCTTCCGGTAACTGCGGTGACCACTTCAAAAAGATCCGCCGATCCAGCGCAGTTGGTCTGATGTCACGATGCTCAGCAACCTGGTCCCAGCTCACTAGCAGCAACCGCAACTCTGCACTCTTTGTCCCTATCTGTATTCAGTAGGGGGTGATGTTCCTATCACTATTGGGCTTCCCTGCAGCACACAACCTACGGGGACTCAGGGAATCTCTTAGGGCCCTCAGGGAAGATTTAGCATATGCAGGTGGGTCACGGACCCCCTGCACTCACACTACCTCCTTCCCTGCTCCTCCAGTGCCCTCTGACTAGCGTGGTCTCTCCCCCACGCTTCCCTTTCCTGCCTCCCGCTAATCCAGCCCTCCTATTGGCTCCCTGGCATCAGGTGACTTTGCTAAGGCTCCTGGGAGTTGTAGTTACTGGCTGAGCCTCTATCCTTTTGGCCAGCCGTTCGCGCGCTTGCGTGGTGCATGCGCAACCTCTCTGCTCTGACAGTGCCCTTACTGTTGCGCAATCAACATGGCGGCGCCCTATACTGTCGGGCTGCCGCGGAACCTTACATCACTCCCTCCGGAGACGCACTGCAGCAGAAGAAGGCAACCTAACACATCCCTACACACACATATTCTCTGGCTGCTACGGGGAGGAGAAACGTGCTCAGAGAGGTGGGGAGGAGGGAGGGCACTGCTCAGGGAGCCAGAGGCGGGGTAAGCTCCTGCAGCAACATGAACCCGCCTCCGGTGCGTGCAGATTTATAGGTTTGTCGAACACTGAGGATGGTTATCGGATCTTCAGTGCCTTCAAGCAGGTATTTCCATTCTTCGAGAGCCAGCTTCATGGCCAAGAGTTCCCAGTTCCCAACATCGTAGTTGCATTGGGCGGGAGAATTTTTTTTTTTTTAAATGCACAAGGATGCAACCTGGACAGGGAATCCTTCCTTTGAGACAGAACAGCGCCTACGCCCACATCCGAGGCGTCAACCTCAAGGGTAAAAGGGAGTTTGGGATCAGGATGAATGAGAATAGGGGCGGACACAAAGGCCTTTTTCAGATTGGCGAAAGACTGGAGAGCAGTAGCGGGCCAAGAAGCAGGGTCCGCTCCCTTTTTGGTTAATTCCATAAGTGGAGCCACTAGAGAAGATTTTTTTTGGATAAACCTGCGATAATAGTTTGAGAATCCAAGGAAGCATTGTACTGTTTTCAGGGTGGTAGGTTGTGGCCAATCTAGGACAGCTTTGACCTTGGCTTTGACCTTGGCGGGATCCATGGTGAGCGAAGGAGCACCTGTTTCACATGAGAGATTAATTCCTGTCTGGATTTAGAAAAAATTAAAATGTCATTAAGATAAACGATTACAAAAGAGTTGAGGAGGTCTCTGAAAATTTACGAAATCCTGAAACACGGCTGAGGCATTGCAGAGACCAAAAGGCATGACCAAGTACTCATAATGTCCATCTCTGGTGTTGAATGCCGTCTTCCATTCATCACCCTGACGGATCCTGACAAGATTATAGGCACCTCGTAAATCCAACTTAGAAAAGATACTAGCTCCTTGTAATCGATAAAACAGTTAAGAAATTAGGGGCAAGGGATAGCGTTTTTTGACAGTGATTTTGTTAAGGGACCGGTAGTCTATGCAAGGGCGTAAGGTCCCGTCCTTCTTCTTCACAAAGAAAAACCCTGCACCCGCAGGAGAGGTAGATTTACGAATAAACCCCTTCTGTAAGTTCTCCGCAATATACTCCTTCATTGCCTTGGTCTCAGGCATAGACAATGGATAGGAAGTCCCTCTGGGGGGTGTAGTGCCTGGAAGCAGATCGATGGGACAATTGAACGGGCGGTGAGGGGGAAGAATCTCCGATCTGACCTTATCGAAGACGTCCCGAAACTCAGTGTACTCATCTGGCAATTGTACCTTCTCCTTCTCCTCGGACACGATGGTACCTCCGATGCTGCTTGCTTCCAGAATGCAGTTTTTATGGCAAAAAGCGCTCCATTGGATGGGTTCCTTGCTGAGCTAATCTACCCGAGGGTTGTGAATCTGTTGCCAGGGTAGCCCGAGGATCATGCTGATTGAAGGAGTATGGATAACATTGAATTGAATCTTTTCCAGGTGTGTGTCTTGCACCTTGAGTTGAAGCACCTCTGTCTCCAAGGAGATGAACGCCGGCAGCAGAGGTCTTCCGTCAATGGCTTCAAGAGCGATGGGCTTCTTTCTGTGCCTGGTCGGAACCAGATGGCGTTCTGCGAAAGCTTGATCTATGAAATTTCCTCCGGCACCTGAATCGAGGAAAGCAAGTGTAAATACTTGAAAGCCCTCCCCGTAGAGTGTAATGGGGACAATAATGCGAGATGGGTTGTCTGTAGAAATAGGGGAGAGAAAAAGCGTTCCCAATGAGACTCCCCCGGGACTCATGGGAACTTTACGTTTCCTGACTTTTGGGGACAGAAATAGGCAAAATGTCCAGAAACACCGCAGTAAAGACACAGACCAGCGTTTTTGCATAGTAATTTCCCCGATTTGGAAAGGCTAGTACCGCCTAATTGCATAGGTTCGGACGTTTCCGGGGAAGCAACGTCAGCGGAGCTCACCTGACTGGGACTGATCCGGGATGGGATGGTACAATGGTGAACCCTCTCTGAACGTCTCTCCAGGAGGCGACGATCTACCTTGATACAGACAGCAATGAGCTCCTCCAAATCGGTGGGGCGATCATAGGCTGCCAACTCATCCTTCAAGGCTTCCGATAAACCTTGCCAAAAGGCTGCGGCCAGGGCTATATTGTTCCAGTCGGTCTCTGCAGCTATAGTTCTAAACTCAAGAGCGTATTTGGTGACTGAACGACTGCGTTGGGAAACATGAAAAAGTGCAGAGGAAGCACATAACTTACGACCGGGTGTATCAATCACTTTCCGGAATTCCCGCGCAAAGGCTCCGATATCTTGTGTGAGGTAGGATCTTCGCTCCCAGATGGGAGAGGCCCAGGCAAGGGTGTCATCTACAAGGAGAGAAAAAATGTACGCCACCTTGGCGTGGGGAGCAGTAAAGCGTGAAGGATTAATTTCAAATTGTATGAAGCATTGATTCAAGAACCCCCAGCATTCATGAGGGTCACCCCAAAATGGTTGTGGGTAGGTAAACGAGGTTCATGAGAAAAGGGCAAGGTTGGGGTAGTAGGAAACTCAGGGATGGCAGGCACCAGAGGGGAATGCGGTTCCTGTAAAGCACGAGAAAGAGTGCAAAAGTCCTCTTGAAGGGAGAGCATGGTTTGCTCGCTACCCACAATTTTTTCCTGTAAGGTAGTCAGGTAGCTTGCATGTGTGCGCAGGACTCTTCCTACCTCAGCGTGGTCGCAGTTTGTGTAGCTGAGCATACTGTAACGCGTAGCTCACCACAAACGAAGCACGACTGCGGTGCTGATGTAGAGAATTGGTTAACGCCGACCCACAGCCACGCGGGTGCGCCTAGGATGTAGAGTAGTCATTCAAGCCAGGTCAGGATTACAGATTGGAGAATAGTCAAAGTACTTGCCAGGTTCAGGATAGGAGAATATCAGATCGTTGGAGTACTTAGCTAAAGTCAGAACTGGAGACAGGAGAATGATCGTTCATAGTCAAATCAGGAGAGGATAGGTGCGGAATCCAAGAGACAAGCAAGGTAGGCAACAAGAGGTTAATCAGCAAGGCAAGGTCGCAGGAACTGGAATGCAGCAAAGCACGGCGTCACACTAGACTATGCTCAGCAAAGCATGAGAGCAGACTGAAGGTATATAAAGGCAGAGCCTCCAATAGCCAGCCAGGGCAGAACCAGGAAGTTAGCACTGATAGGCTGCTGGTACACACAGGTGTGCCCTATGATGCAGCCTAATCGGGGATGGGGGCAGAACTGCTCGCGCACCGTCCCGCGCGCGTCACTGAGGTCAGGGGGCGAAGCCTGGAGTGCGCGTAGCTCCCACGCGGATTCTGAGTGACCTTAGGACAAGAGGGGGTGGGACCAATCGCGCGCTGAACCGCGCGTGTCACGGTGGTCAAGGGGCAGAGCCGAGAGCGCGCGTCACTCCCACGCCGGTCCTGTCCATCACTTGAGCGGGGGCAGGGCTTGGACTGCGCGTCAGCAGGGAGGCTGGCCGAACGCACTAGTCGAGCATCAGAGCGGTCGGCGGGGTCCGAAACCACGGACGGGGGATCAGACCGCACAAGGTCCACGTGCGCGCGTACTGGGACCATGAGACCGCGCATCTTTAGTGTCCGTCACGGAAGGCTTGTTGGGGTGAGGAGACGGTCTGCGACCACCAGGATGACAAATCCTCGCAAGTCTCAAGAGATACCTTAAAGCAGGTGGCCCTTCATGTCAGTCTCTGGTAGGTTCCTGGGTCCCCTGTGTCCAGGAATATAAGTCTCTGGGTGTCTTGATCTTAGTACCCCTTTGTGCTCAAGACTGTGGCTGTGTGCAGGCTTCTCTGCTTTCCTGTGTCAGCTCCAAATGTCAGCTCAGGAATCTCTCTTCCGGTCTCATAAGATGCTATTTCCCAGAGCTGTGATTAGCAGGTGGGGTTGATTGCACCAATAATTAACCAGCACACTGCTGGATTAGAGGCAAATCTGTTAACAGGGATAAGACCCTGTTACACCCCTGTACCCAATTTTCAAACTCTAACTGTCCATGAAATCTCTGTGAATTGACTGTATAACCTCTGTTCTTTTAATGAAACCATGTATTGTTATCATAACTCTGTGCCCAGGACATACTTGAAAATGAGAGGTAACTCTTAATGTATTATTTCCTGGTAAAATATTTTAGAAATAAATAATTATATAGAAGTGAGTGAGTACAGTACATTCAGCTATTTTTTCTGTTTTTCTCTACCTTCGCCCTCTCTTTTTTATGTTGTGTTTTGTATATAAACTGCCTTTTGGATTTACATCTGGACTCATTTGAATCTTTTTTGGTGGGGAGATTATTTGTACAGGTACTTAAGCATATATCATTGCAGTGTCAAATACAGAACACCTTTTCTCCACGGTATCTCTCCTTACTCCTGTAGCACCTGTTCCCCCCTGCCATGGGAGATCTGGGCACCACATGGGTATTTCCTTGGTACTGTGACTCACCTGCTGGTTACAGGAGAGGAGTTGCTCCGCGGATGTTATGTGGGAGCAGCAACAGGGCAGGCTTTTCCTTCTCATTGTGCAGTGCCTCATTCCCATGAGGATCCTGCTGAAAGCAGGATTGTCCCCATAGGCAATTCTCCTTCACAATGACCACACATTATAACTGGTACAATGGCATGTTTATTGGGTAGATAGCATGGCATCATCTCCATTCCCTGGAGCAAACCCAGGGGCTTGAGGCCCCAAAAGTCCCTCCTTGGCTCCTTTACTCTCTTGTAGGGAAACGTGTATCACATCAAACCACACAGTCTAATCATAGCACAACTCAATTTGGTGGTGTCAGCTTTAATACCCAGGGGGGGGGCTTGTAATCCCGCCCCATAACAGGGCAGGTCTAGTTACTGACAGGCATCACACCATATACATGTGACTTATTAGGTACCCTCCCCAGGTATGACATGCCAACTGCCAGATTAGGCCTGCCCCTGGATATGGCAACATAGTACCCATCCAGGCTGCAACTGCAGGCTGGGCCCTGCACAAGAATTTAACCCCAACACTACCTGTTCCTAACAGGACATATAGTGTTGAGGCCAGTGAAAGGCTGTAGGCACATAGCTACACTCCATTATTGTCTTATCTCATCAACTTTAAGCAAGTGAACAAGGTTTCAATGTCAGAACTCTGTATGTATACATAAATACATACATACAGAATCACCCTATATTTAATAGCCAAACAAGTCAAATTATAATTAACCTTCCTAGGCTTTTACTTCCCAAAAAAGCTGATGTATTATCAGACAGTTGACAAAAACAAATGAAAAATAATATCTAAATACCTCGATAGTCTATTGAAATAAAATACATTAGATTCATATACATTGATGCTAGAGACAAATAGGGTTGAAAGCCAGACCATAAAGGAGCTTATTGTACTTTTGTAATCAGGATTTTAAACACAATGAGGAGAGTTTTACAATATTTTATAGTGGACTGCGCAAAAATAATATTTATTTCCTTCTTAGAAAAATGAAACACAAGAGCGCACCAAGGGTCAAGATTTAATAAAATAATGTGATAATTAACAAGTAAAAACTTACATATAAGGATATATAAGTCCAGTAGAGCAGTGCAGTGGCAACAGTCCTGGTGGTGTCCTAGGCGCAGGGGGAGGGTGCTGAGGCTTACTGGTCAGTCCCGCGTGCTGGGGCTGGCTTGCTCGGCACCACGTTGTTGTTACTTCCGGGTTGCGGCTTCTCGCAGGACCCGTGTATAGTAGCCCACCACAATCGCCGGTTCTCCAGTATGAAACTCACTCCGGCTAACCGAAAGAGTCTCTAAATGATTGTAAAAGTGCTGGGGCTTGTTCCACCAATAGGCTGAATACCAATAGCGCTGTGTGAGCTCTGCTTTTTTTTAACGCGTTTCACACGATACTGTGCTTCATCAGGCTTTAATTTTGGACACCTACATGGGGGCCTTTTATACAGTCATACTGAGATCCCAATTGGATAATTAGTTAGCCAATGTGCGTAGCATGCACAATAAGTGCAAGGTAACAGCTAAAATGGGAAGATGTAATGAATACATATGGTGATGCATTATAGCATTTGTACATGCCAATATGTAAATATATATGTATATATAAATTGATGTTTAGTTGTTAATGTTATTTGGAATGAAATATAAAATGAAATTACTGTTCAAGGCCACCCATGTAAATGATAAAACCATAAATAGTCAGGCAATAGTACAATAACATTGCAAGACCACATATTGAATCACAATAATACATACAATAAATACATAAAAATACATTGATTTGGAAGGAGAATGAGGTGTGGAAAAAGAAGAAAGAAGAAGGGGAAAAAAAGGAAAGAAATGAGAAAGAAGGAGAGGGGGGAGGGAAAAGAGAGGGGGGAATATGGGGGAAAAGAAAAAAAGGGGGGTGGGAGGGGGAGGGGGTGAAAAATAGGAAGGGAGAGAAGGGTAGGGGAAAGAGAGAAAAAGGAATGAAAATGAAAAAAGGGGGGGGAAAGCGGAGAAAAAGAGGGGGGGATAACCAAAGAAGGAGGGAAAAGAAAAGAATGGAGAGTAAAGGAAATAAAAACCAAGAACAATAAATGTAATTGAAACCTAATTGGTCATATGGCAAACCCTACTCTCCATTTATCTCAAAAAAGGTGTGAGTTCAATATAGTCATTGAGACCTCCCGAGTGCTTTGACTAGAGAGTAAAGATCCAAAATTGCTCACGTTTGGCAAGTTGTAGATCTTCTTAGAATTAACGTTTAGCATTCTTCATTGTCTTTACTATCTCATAGATTTCATGCAACACATTTAAATTATAAACATCTCGGTGCAGATACCTCATTACCTATTGTTTCATTGTGTTTGAAGTATTCAATGTTTTTTTCTTACCCCCAAATTGTACTGCTCTGTTTTTGGTGATAATAATACAATTCTTTAGGGGTTTTGGTGGTTTCAATGTTGCTATCTGGGCCAGCTTGAGATGGTTAACTTACACTCAAATTGACTTTGTCCCAACTCCGCTACTTTTATTTTACTTATTTATTTATAAAATGTTTTACCAGGAAGTAATACATTGAGAGTTACCTCTCATTTTCAAGTATGTCCTGGGCATAGACTTAAGATGACAATACATGGATACAAATACAGTTACATAAGTGAACAGGGTGTACATTATATACAAGACATAGCTTGCACAGTTAGATATTATATTCATTATCGGTGTATGTAACAGTTACATACCAGATTAAAATGTGAGACAGCGTTAGTTTTGAAAGAAGTTAGACTGGTGGAGGCTGTGAGAGTCTCAGGTAGATTGTTCCAGTTTTGGGGTGCACGGTAAAAGAAGGAGGAGCGTCCGGATACTTTGCTGAACCTTCGGACCATGAACAGTCTTTTGGAGTCAGATCTCAGATGATAAGTGCTGCATGTGGTAGGTGTGAGGAGCTTGTTCTGGTAGTTGGGTAGCTTGGCCAGAAAGTATTTGAAGGCAAGACAGGAAAGATGAACTTTGCACCTAAAGAGAGAGGAATAGGTAGAAGAAGAACCCAAGTGTAGCACTCGAGCTCACCCTCTGGTGACTTATGTAATAATTAAAACATAATCTTTATTGATCAGCAACCAAATAAAATATAGGGTATTAAAAACGACGAACTGAAGGTGTTTTCAGATCCAAATACTGATAGCCGTATAGGCTCAGGATCCTAAATAATAGTGTTTAATAGGATAGTACTAATAATACACTAGACATCAGTCCTTGTAAAGGATCTGTAGGTGAATAGAATCGTACAGGGAACTCCTGTGAGTATATTGAGTAAACTGTAAATCACTAAGGTGAATAGCTGCATGAACCAGAAAAATAACGTGGATTGGTTGGATTTACAGTGGCCGGTACATATTTATGGTATCCAGGAACATGTATAGTAATCTACCATAATAAGACCAGCAAGTGATATAATCAGATCTCAGCTAAATCCTCTCAACGTGGCTAAAAGTGCATATAGTTCTGTGCCCTTACTAGGGATAACTTGACCTAAGATGACCTCATGAAGGTCTGCAGCGGTACAGTGCTGTATGTCCTCAGGTAACCTTTAGGGTTGAAACCGGTATCAGAGAAAGTGTGCTCTGTATAACGTAGGTGGTCTGAGGTTAGCTGTCAGGGTCGCCTAGACCTCCTGCCTAGCCATAGCTTCCTTGTCCACTGGGTGTGCTGCTGCCTTCTGTTGGCTCTGGGTTCCTCTGTCTGTCTGTCTTCTTGTTGCTCCTGTCTATGTCCTTTATAGCTTGCTTCCTGTCTGTTGCTTTTGCCTTTGCTTCAAGTCAGACTCCTACAGTATGCACATGCCTCTGTCTTTGATTCCTGATCTGTTCCTGTACCTGTACCTGTATTTGAGTCTGTTCACAGTAAAAGCCCTTGCTAGTAATCTGGCTTGTCCCTGTTTGTTCCTGCTCCCTGGTCTCAGTCCCTGCTCCCTGTTCTCAGTCCCTGTCCTGCCCCGCCTGTCCTGTTCCAGTCTCCTCATTGCCGACCTCTGCTTGTTACCTGACTTCGCTACCTGCCGCCTGCCTCGGACCCCTGCTTGTTACCTGACCGCTACCTGCCGCCTGCCTCGAACCCCTGCTTGTTACCTGACTTCGCTACCTGCCGCCTGCCTCGGACCCCTGCTTGTGACCCCTACTACGCTCGTGCTGTTCCGGCCACCGAGATCCTACCCACCACAGGAGTCTCCTGTGACAGAAAGCAAAGGCCACTTCTGGATCTCGCTGGAACAGATTCTTCTTCTGCCTGCACACTTTCCTGCCTGCTGCAGCAGACCACATCCGCATGGTTGAAGATAAGTACTTTCGTTTCTTTTTTGGAAAATCCCAGTTGGGAAGGTTTTTTTTGCTGCTAAGTGTTCTGCAAGAATTATTGCGTTCATAACGGAAAAAAAACAAAACATTTTTGCTGAGACTAGAACTGTTGCTGCAGAGACTATTGCAGCTTTCTTTGAGATTTTTCTTTTTGTGCAGTGCCTGGGTTAACCCTTGCAGTACCCGTTGCCACCTTTTTAGACTCTGACTTTTCATTTCCTGGACAATGCTTGTCTCTGCATCCCTGGTTGGACCACTGCTGTTCACGGGGTTCCCATTTCAAAAGACAAGAGTGCTTCCATTATTTTGTTACTGCATGCAGGAAAAATCACAGCAATCTGTAGTTCTTCCTATGATTGGTTCTAAGGTTTCAGGTTTACCTGCAAGTTCCCCTAAAGTTTGTTTCTCTGCAACAAATGATATCCCTACGCCTGATATCAAAGGTTTCAGATTTGACTGCAGGGTTCTCTGTCTGATATTCCTATGTCCGATGTCAAAAGTTTCAGATCTAACTACATGTTTTCTCTGTATTAGTTTCCTGCTGTCTATGATATTTCTATGCCTGATATCTAAAGTTTCAGATTCAACTGCAGGTTTTCTTTGTCTATATGATATCCCTACGCCTGATGCCTAAAGATTTAGATGTAACTGCAGGTTCTCTCTGTCTGTATGATATCCCTACGCCTGATTTCTAAAGTTTCAGATATAACTACAGGTTTCTCTGTCTATGTTTTTTCCTTGCATTTATAAATCTCTGTGACTGATGCTAAAGTCTCAAAAGGTAAGCTCTCCTATCTTGTGTCTCTCTGTGTCTAATATTCCTGTTGTTCAATCTAATGCTTCTGTTTTAAAAACACATTTCCTCTTTACTGGTTTCTTGGGAAGTGTGGTTTCCCCATGTCTGAAATTATGGCTCCCACTCAAACAGTCTTGAGCAGTAAATGTGAACACAGTACCACTGATTCTTCAGAACTTCTCAAAGCAAGGAAGAAGAAGAAAAAGAAGGGAGGCATTACTGTGGAAGTTGCAGAAGGAATTAAGAATGAAAATTTAACCTCAGAGTCTGCATTTGATGAAAGAGATATGCTGCAGCTTAAGGCAACTCACAGACGTATCCCAAGAATAGTGGAAGAGAAGAAAGATGCCCCTACTCAGACGCTTCAAGCTGCACAGAAAGCGATTGATTGTCTTTATGGACGTTTAGATAAGGAGCAAGAAGCTAATTCTGCACTACAAAACTGTCTATCCTCAGCAATTGCTAAGTGTGTTCTCCAGGAGAAAGAAAAAGAGCAGTTGGAGAGTGACCTGGGTGGCATTTCAGCTGAGCTGGAGAAGGCATATACTGATGCTGCTGAGAATCGGCGCCTCGCTTCTAAAAGTAACGAATTCCCGGAAATCTCTATGAAGGAAATTGACAGGCTTAATACAGAGCTTAAAGTCTCCCAGGAGGAGGTTTGCTACTTCAAAAAAGAGATGGAAGTCGTTCGGGAGGAGAGATGCTACTTGAAAACAGAGATACGTTCTATGAGAGACGCCTCCGAAGAGTTAAATAGTAGGTTTGAAATTATAAACAAAATGAGTAAGAACTTCTCTGTCCAAGCCAGTGAAGGAGATAAAAGACTCCATGAATCAGAAGAGGAGAAGAGACTATTGATAGAAGAAAAGTCAAGGATGCAATTAGAGCTGGAAAAAGCAGAGGGTGACTGGGAAAAAGAAAAATATCAGTTGGAGAATGACAGGTTGATCTTGTCAAGTAAGCTGGAGAAGGCATACGCTGATTCTGCCCAGTACCAGACTTTCATGGCTCAAGTTGACGCAGCACTGGAAGCATCTCAGAAAGAGGTTCACAGGCTTACTACAGAGCTGGAAGCCTCTAAGGAGAAGAGTTGCCACTTCAACACAGAACTATGTTCATTGAGAGAAATCTTCGAAGGGTTAAATATCAGTTTTGAAACTGTAACCCAAGAATGCAAGAATCTCTATGTCCAAGTCAGTGAAGGAGATAAGAAACTCCATGAATTAGGAGAGGAGAAGAAACAGTTTGCCCAGGAAAAGTTAGATGTGCAGACAGCACTGCAGAATGCAGAGAGAGTGCTGCAAGAAGAACGTGTCTCCCTAGAGCGGCACACACAAGCAGAAAATATGCTGCAGAGTCAGCTGCGAGAACTGTGTACACATCTGTGAGAACTGCGTACACATCTGCAGGACACCAAGGAGAAATGGGTGAATGATGAAGAAAAGCAGCGAGTTCTGCAGGAATAAAGTTTCCAGACTGCCTACAAAATAAAGATGCTGCAAGATTATTTGAGTACCCAGTGTGTCCCCAAAGAACAGCATGAGACGCTGAAGTCCACACTGAGCATAACCAGACCCTCGCTGGAGGAAGAGCTGAAAACTCGAATAGCTGGTTTTTCATTGGGTTGCCACGAAACGGCAGTCGCAAGAGGAGACCATGGAGAGCGAACTCTGTGTCCCCAATGACTCATGTCAAAAGGCTGCAGCCGTCCTTGATGCCCACATTCCTGATGTCTCTGCCCCTGCTTTTGGTCTGAACGCACCCATTCGGAGGTTCCTTGCAGCAACCAATGTACCTATGAAGTACCCTCTGCCCACTGACAAACTACCAGAGGTGGGTCATCTTAAGTCCACTTTTCATCAAGGCCTCCGGGAAGAGCCTGGAGGATCGTCCGGAGAACGCTCTCGAGAGGGGGGAGTAATGTCAGGGTCGCCTAGACCTCCTGCCTAGCCATAGCTTCCTTGTCCACTGGGTGTGCTGCTGCCTTCTGTTGGCTCTGGGTTCCTCTGTCTGTCTGTCTTCTTGTTGCTCCTGTCTCTGTCCTTTATAGCTTGCTTCCTGTCTGTTGCTTTTGCCTTTGCTTCAAGTCAGACTCCTACAGTATGCACATGCCTCTGTCTTTGATTCCTGATCTGTTCCTGTACCTGTACCTGTATTTGAGTCTGTTCACAGTAAAAGCCCTTGCTAGTAATCTGGCTTGTCCCTGTTTGTTCCTGCTCCCCGGTCTCAGTCCCTGCTCCCTGTTCTCAGTCCCTGTCCTGCCCCGCCTGTCCTGTTCCAGTCTCCTCGTTGCCGACCTCTGCTTGTTACCTGACTTCGCTACCTGCCGCCTGCCTCGGACCCCTGCTTGTTACCTGACTTCGCTACCTGCCGCCTGCCTTGGACCCCTGCTTGTGACCCCTACTACGCTCATGCTGTTCCGGCCACCGAGATCCTACCCACCACAGGAGTCTCCCGTGACATTAGCACTCGTGGGTGCTATATATCAACTTATAAGGACATCAGAGGTAAGTAACATTTAGGATGGGTCATGGATGAGGTAGCTGCTAATGATCCCTTAAATCGTACAGATAAGTAACCCGTAGACTGCTGTTAGAGGAATCTCTGGTAACAGCAGTGCTAATCAGCGCAACGGGGTAGTGTATAGCAGTATCCAGGAAATGTATCGTAAGTACACAAAATTTACTGAGAATAATATCCCTGTAACTGATATTGTAGAGGAGGTTTTTTGTGTCCGTTGGGGCACAAAGAAAACCTATATATGTGATACGAACAGAGAGCCGCACCAGCTCGCGGTGCGAGGAAGTAAGGTGCGGTGACAATCAGACTCTGCGCGTGCACGTCTGAAGACAGAGCCGACACGTGCGTTTTGCCAGAGACGCTTTCTCAAGGCATACGGGTAAGTAATCATAAGGGTACCCTGCAGGTTAGCAGGTAAAAATATAGGTCCTCCAGGGAGATGACGTCAGGATTAACCCTTGCTGTGCCGATTAACCATCATCTGGAGGATTTAGCTGAGATCTGATTATATCACTTGCTGGTCTTATTATGGTAGATTACTATACATGTTCCTGGATACCATAAATATGTACCGGCCACTGTAAATCCAACCAATCCACGTTATTTTTCTGGTTCATGCAGCTATTCACCTTAGTGTTTTACAGTTTACTCAATATACTCACAGGAGTTCCCTGTACGATTCTATTCACCTACAGATCCTTTACAAGGACTGTCGTCTAGTGTGTTATTAGTACTATCCTATTAAACACTATTATTTAGGATCCTGAGCCTATACGGCTATCAGTATTTGGATCTGAATACACCTTCAGTTCGTCGTTTTTAATACCCTATATTTTATTTGGTTGCTGATCAATAAAGATTATGTTTTAATTATTACATAAATCACCAGAGGGTGAGCTCGAGTGCTACACTTGGGTTCTTCTTCTACCTATTCCTACCTGTTTATATACCCATAAGCACCGCTCACAGACACTGATACTGTGGCAGTAGCAGGGGCTCCCCTATTGTATCACCTAAAGAGAGAGATAAACAAATAATATTTTTTTTATGTACCCGTATACAGATGCAATGGCCATTATTCGATAATTTCTCAGCGCCATTTTCGTTAAGCCAGATTTACTCCAGGTGGCATTCACGCATTAATCTTCTGTGAAGGCTGTCAATTACACGCATGTTTCAGTTGTTGATTTTCTGTGATTAATGTGATTTGTTTGGGTGCAGTTTTGCGTGTTTCGCCAGTTGGCAAAGTGAATCCTTTTGCATAGGGCAACCAGTGAGCTGTGTGTAGTCAATTTGCAGGTGTTTAAAAACTATATAAAAAGAGTGGCCACAACAGTCATCCATTGTAAATTGACCTTGATCGCTGAAGACGTTATCAATTTAGGTGTTTCATACACACTGTAATTAATTAATTAATTAATTAATTAATCAATCTCCACAGTATACACAATGCTTGTCCCGTTATTCTACATTGCTATCCCTGCAATTGCTGAATGGACATCATGTCAAGTCCTTATACTAAACCACAATCAATGTAGTTAAGCATTTTTCATATTTTCTGCAATTAATGCTGGAACAGATAAGAAGGTGACTTTAGCAGAGATTTACGACTATATAATTGAAAAATATGAATTCTTCAAATTTTCACTGAACCAACATGGCTGGAAGCATTCGATAAGGCAAACATTAACTAATGATGATTGCTTTTTCCGCCCAGCCCCATCTCTGTACATGAGGATATTGGTCTGTTCTCCCAGCTTTTGCTGGTGTGTTTGCTCATGGTGACTGCAAAAGAAGAAAGGTCGCGTTTTATCCATTAAAGATTCCTACAGTAACTGTACATTCTTCCCGACCCTGCAGTGTACATGTACCCAAACCAGCTTCCCAATACTATTGCAATATGCCGACCGTGACTGAAAACCTGGTGAGCAGCAATCCTTGCTACCTTGCCACGCCTGATTACTGGTTTCTGCAGGCACCTGGCAACTATAATGCTGATTACATGACTGATCCCGGCTGTTACTCACAATGCTGTACACCCTGACATTGGGTCATCTCCACAGTTGGCAACGTATATAATGAAGAAAAAGATAATGCAGACTACATGAGTGACCCTAGCTTGAATGCACAATACACCTCTGACATTGCCTCATCTCTACCCATTTGGCAAAGTTTATAATGAAGGTAAATATAATGTACTATATTGTATTAACTTTAATTCCCCTGGGGGAGCGCTAGTTTTTCTGGGGGGGGCGCAGCAGTTATAGAGGTTAAGCGCTCTCCCCCTAGGCATTTAAATGAAATGCCGGGGGATCGCACAAAATCGCACATGATACACTTACAGTACCTTCCCTTCCAGCAACGCATCGTCATGGGAACCCAGCGTCAAATTACCATGACAACGTCACGTAAAATGACCCGGCGCGTCATTTGACACTGGGGCCAAGCAGGAGGGGTGGCGCAAGGCGCCGAGGATAGCAGCCTGGTATAGTGTATACTGTATGCCTGCCATAGCCCATCAATGCTTGTACACATATGCACTAGAGCGTGACTTGAAGCATGTGCACTACCGGAAGTTATAGCTTCATTTTTTTTTACAGAAATGAATCTTTGAAATCGAACGTCAAAAGATAAGGATGAAGTTCGATGGAACTCTAATATCGCTTTTTTAAAACGTTGCCTTTTATACTTTTAGACAGTCAATATCAACAGCTTCACGCTTTTAAAACTTTGCCACACTACAGTATTATTTTGGACAACACACTCTGCTCTGTGATAATTAAATGTCATAACCTGTTATAAAATTTCACACAGAGATGTTGATTGATTTTATTCCACTCCTTGGTTAATAGAAAACATTAAGTGATGCTTTTTTGACATAGTTAATCAATGTTAAGATTTAGAAAATAACAACATTTGCAAACAGTTCAAACAGTTGTTTCTAATCCTTCACAATCATCCGTGCAGTACTGTAAGACAGACCAATTGAGTGTCATCTCACCTCCCCCTCACCCTCACAAAGCAAAGGCATTGGAGTACAGTACTGTGCAGTAGCTATCTAAAAGTCTAAGACGGTTTCATGATTTGTCTGCTGGTATAGAAATGTACATTTACTGGTTCCTCACGCATGCACATTGGGAACTAGTGTACAATAGAAAGCCTTCACTGCCAATCGGACTTACAGTACTGTTGAAATCCAGCGGTAAACAAAAAATATTAAAGTAACATTTTTTAGAGGAGAAAATAATTGTGAGCTTTGAACAAGATCTTATGCAATGGATTTTATCAATTTTTACATTTATAAAATCACTAAGTTTTTATTTCTCGGTGACTCTTCAAGGGACTGAAAAATGTTGTTCATATTTTACAACATTTCAAATGATTTCTTTCAACTGTAATCCTTCACGCTCACCACAGCATTATGTACTGTACAGGTACACCAAGATGAAACATTTTAGGTGCACTTTCCACCTCACAAAACCAAGACATTCGACTCATTATCAACACATCCCCCGGCCAATCCAGGACATTCACACAGAAAAACACATTACGTATGCTTCGAGTCTTGCATGGCTGATAAGAAGGCCTTCACTGTAATTTGGCTAGAATGACTTCACAAGGCATATCCTTTTTTTTAAAATTTCACTTGAAGGGATTCATAAATGAGTAATTTGAAGAAACACTTTATGTACAGCCGCGGCCCCTTTTATTCTTCAACATCTCCGATATTTTTCGGGGATTTTTTCCAAATGCCACGCACTTCACCGCGTTTATGCCGCATTCATGTTGCATTCATGCCGGCGTAACCCGCGGTTGATGTGTTTATTGATGTGTTTATTGATGTGTTTATTGATAATGGTTCGGATTTAATTGGTTGCAATTCTTCGTGTATCCGCCAGGTGGCAGATATTCATGAATTGTAATGTGCATGCGCTTCAGTAATGTGTCAACTTGCAGGTGTTTAAAGAAATACCACAGTGGTCCATTGTAAATTGACCTCGGTACTGAAGAAGTTACAATAATGTATCAATTTAGGCTTTTCATATTAAAAACTAAATGCGCAGTGTCTGGTGTTCTATTGTCCTGAGAGTTCCGAGATGAGTGCACCACTGCAGTCCATGTTCCAAAAACTCGACATAACGTACGCTTATTTAATATGGGCCGCGATTAATGCAACAGATGATAAGATGGCAACAGTTGGTCAAATTTATCAGTATTTTATCGAAAACTATGACTTTTACAAATTTGCACCAGATGCTCATGTGTGGAAGCATGCAATAAGGAAAAAGTTATGTATCGATCCGTGTTTTTTTCGTATTGATCCCGCACACGGTGTTAAAGGAGGGTATTGGTGTGTAGCACCAGATTTTTCTCGTATCTTTGATCATGGAGTCTTCAAAAGGCGAAAGGTCATGTTAAAAGAAACTAAAAAACGTCAGTCGCAGGCAAGCAATGCGCCAGCGCCAGCACCTGCTTCCGATAACGGTCCGACCATCAGTGAAAACCTGGTGACCGGCAACCCTTGCTGTCTGTCCCCGCCTGGATACCTGCAACCTGAGCCGGATTTCGCGTACAGATTCCAGCAAGCTTGCATGTACCAAAGCGATTTCCAGCCTCATCAGCTGTCAACTACAGGTGTAGTAGTCCCGCTGTCACCTGTCAACTACTATGTGTAATCAAGAATACGGGACTGGCAGTGGCTCGGCGCCAGCTGATTGGCAAAGTCTATGGTGAGTAATGTTGCCGTATTTTATTCTTTTTTTTAAATATCAATATCAATGCACAGTCAAGCGATTCTCCTGTAAGCAATATCATTGTCTGAGCAGCTTCTACAGTAGATACTGAACGATTGGTGGAAAGCTAGGCGCATGCCGCATTGGAACCTTCTTGAAACGCATATGCGTGTCATCACATCTACAGTAGGCGCATGCGCATGTGAACAGGAGACGCACCCCGAGAAAATTATTGGTGGGACTGACTGTGGGAACTTCTTTAGGGGACTGACTGACCATTACAGTAAAACTTGTACTTTTATTTTTCCACAGAAAAGAAAACTTTGTCATCTCATGCGGAAAACTGCAAATTGAGGGATTTCGATGGATAATATCGCTTTGTGTAACGATGCCTGCACATTGCTGAATCGGATTTAAAAAAACACGTACCGGAGTCAACAGTTTAGTGGCCGTTGTTATTGATTAGGATAGAATACTGTAACTGAGAGCTTCATAGAAAACCTGAAACAGTATGCTGTTGTTTTCAGACAGTATACACTACCGACACACTTTATTGAAGTGTGGTCGGTACCGCAAGCCGGGAAATCTCCCGGCTTGCTAGTGGCCGCCCCTCGGCGTGCCGCGCGTCATAGACGCGCGGTCACGCGTCATCGGGAGCGTGCGCCCCCTGCACGCGTGTCCAGGGGCTCCCCGAGGGAGCCCTGGTGTCCCGCGATCGCGGGACAGCGGCAGGGGGTTCCGGGAGACCCGGCGGACCCGGCAGCGGTAGGGAGAGCGCCCCTATCGGAGGGCGCTCTTCCGCTGCTTCGGCGTGCGCCCGTCACACTCGGGCGCGCGCCAGGCTACTGCTGCGGCACAGAACGGGCAAATGCTCGAATAAACTGTGCCGCAGCAGTACAATACTTTTTTTTATATACATACTGTATAATAAACCCGAAAAATAAAAAGTATGCATTTATTCTACATGTATTCCAGTACATACAGTATGTGTACTGTATTCTATACCCATACAGCATGTATTGTTTTAATACTCTTGTGATGTACTGAGCATTCCTACAGTATACAGTACAGTACTGTACAGTATGCCTGGACAGTACTGTACTGTATGTTCTAGAAACACTGTATGTTGTTACAGTATTAAAGGAGACAATGGAACAATTTAAAACAAATCAACATTTTATTTTATTGGTGGAGTAAGTACAAAAACATTTATGGAGTAAGTAAAAACATTTATTTAAAAATACAATTTAAAAACATTTAAAGTGTACAGCAATTCAAAACAGTTACAGGTGTATGGTGTACTGCTAGTAAAAACATTTATGTACAGTATGAAAACAATTTCAAACTATTCAATTTCCTTTATTGAAGTGCAGAAAGTCAAAACATTTACAGTAGGTTGGTGTGCTGAACAGCAAGTCAGGCCTGCACAACTCCAGTCCTCGAGGGCCGCAAACAGGCCCGGTTTTCAGAAAACCGGGTCTGTTTGCGGCCCTCGAGGACTGGAGTTGTGCAGGTCTTGTGTAAGTAAAAACATTTCTTTATTGATATGATACAATTTAAAACATGCAACATTTCCTTTATTGAAGTACAGAAAGTCAAAACATTTACACCACAGGTGTACCGTATGGTGTTAGTAAAAACATTTCTTTATTGATATGATACAATTTAAAACAAGCAACATTTCCTTTATTGAAGTACAGAAAGTCAAAACATTTACACCACAGGTGTACAGTATAGTGTTAGTAAAAACATTTATTTATGAATACAATTAAGTTAAGTTATTAAGAATACAATTTATGAATACAGTAAGTCAGGCCTTCACAACTCCAGTCCTCGAGGGCCGCAAACAGGCCCGGTGCGGCCCTCGAGGACTGGAGTTGTGCAGGCCTGACTTGCTGTTCAGCACACCATCCTTGTTTTAAATTTTATTAATAAAGAATTTTTTTTACTAACACCATACTTTTGTGCTGTAAATGTTTTGAATTTCTGTACTTTAATAAAGGAGATGTTGCGTGTTTTAAATTTTATTAATAAAGATTTTTTTTTTACTTACACAAGACCTGCACAATATCCTGAAAACCAGGCCTGTTTGCGGTCCTCGAGGACTGGAGTTGTGCAGGCCTGACTTACTGTACTGTACACCATCCTACTGTAAATGTTTTGACTTTCTGTTTTAACTTGTATTAATAAAGAAATGTTTTAACCTACATAAGACCTGCACAACTCTAGTCCTCGAGGGCCGCAAACAGGCCCGGTTTCTGATTGGCTGGCGTCATTGCCTTGAAATGACGTCATAATTTTTATTTTATTTTTCCAAATCACATGTTTTTCACGGTCCAATCAGGGCCGTGGGAAACATTTGACCAACATGTGACATCATAGGCCTATAAAAGCCTATGTCGTCTCATTTTGAAGCCAGACGCTGAGGAGGGAACACCTCCCCTCCTAAGAAGAAAAGAAGGGCGTGGCGTAAGAAGATGGAAGAAGACGGAGAAGACCCCAAAGAAGAAAAGAAGACCCCAAGACTGACGTAAAGGATTACAAATAGAAGAAAGAAGACACCGTTGTGTATTGTAAGGGTTTATTATTTTATGGTTACATTTGGATTGGTTCCAGTGCTTCCGGGTCGCCAGGATTTCGGTGAGTGGGCATCTAATGGTAAGTAAACAAAATAAAAGTTTATTATTTTTACTTTTACAGGTTTTTGTGATTTTTTATTCATGTCTTTTATTTTTTCATTCCCATTTAATGACCCTGAATATATCTATGTCCCTATGGATATACATACATTCACGGACACTGAATGGGTGTATTCTATGTGATTTGTTGATGTAAATGCATTGTTTTTTATGTTCTATTATTGCCCCTGTATGTTATGTATATCTATCTATATGGAAAGACATACAGGGATAATAATTGATTGTTTTGCTAATGTTTATGTTCTTGTCATGTATGTCTAATGTATTTAGCAGATTTATTTATACATTGGTGTGAATAATGTAATTTGTATTTAGTTACAGGTTATTTTTAATGGCTTATTTCTGGTAGTTAGATTGGAATGATGGTGGTTACTTTCAATTAGAATTCTTTTGGCAATGGTTTGGCTTTCGGAATTGAATAGGGAATTGTATAATTGATTTGTATTGTATTGTAAATGGTTTAGGAAATTGATTAATTGATTGATGGTAAATGTATTTATGTTGCTTAGTTTCTATTTTAATTTTCATGATGGCATTGGTGGTTAGGGGACATTGTTCATAGTGTATTTTATTTTTACATATATTTTGCAAAGTGTTACATGATGCACAGATTAATTGCATCATGTACACACAATGCAATTGTGTGACATTTCATACAGTATACATTTGTGTAGCTGCTGGCTTGTTGGTTTATTTTTAAAAGTCCTGTTGGATTAATTGTAACATGCAATGTGGTGATTTTAAGATTAATAATTCATGTTTTTATTTATGCATGTTTTTTGTGTTTCATAATGGGCAACTAATCTATTATCCATATCTGGATAATAGTTTTTTTGGCCATTACTGTACTGTATGTGTTAGGGGGCGGGGGGGATGTGTGGTGTATAGTGATATGTTTATTGGGGGCAATTGTCCCCAATAAACATGCTATTGTGCCTTAACCCCATCATTGCCTTAGCGGATAGCCGCTAAGGTAATGAAGCAGCTTTAATGTATTTTTATTAATAGTGTGCGTGAGCAGGGGGTCCCCTGAACTGAACCGCATTGATTTCTGCCTCAGGGACCCCCTGCTTCCCGAGTTACAGGCCCCGGTTTGGGGCATCGGTGCCATTGTCGGCGCCATCTTTATAGAGCCCATGTCGCGTCTTGGACGCTATAAAGATGGCGGCGACATTGGCCTCTGATACCCTATACCGGGGCCTGTATCTTGGGAAGCAGGGGGTCTCTGAGGCAGAAATCAATGCGGTTCAGCTCAGGGGACCCCCTGCTCCCGCACACTATTATTAAAATGTACATGAATGCAGCTTAATTACCATAGCGGATAGCCGCTACGGTAAGGAATTATTGTTTATTGTTATGTGTGTTTTGACAGTAGTGTAGATGTGTAGGGGGTCTCCAGAGCTGAACCGCATTGGTTTCAGCCTCGGGGACCCCCTACCTCAGGAGATACAGGCCCCGTTATGGGGTGCCGGTATCCCTTGCAGAATGTAAATATCCCAGTCACGTGACACGGGAGCTTGAAAGTGCAGGGGATACCGGCACACCATAACGGGGCTTGTATCTCCTGAAGTAGGGGGCCCCCGGACCTGAAACCAATGCGGTTCAGCTCAGGAGACCCCCTGCTCATGTACACTATTATTAAAATGTATTTATTTAGTGTAAGATCGCCTGTAACAGCCTTGCATGGAGATACAGAATCTCCATGCAAATGTTACAAGCGGCTTTTTTTCTATCAGCTGGTCTACGTGAAGGTTAAGAACGCTAGCAGGGGGGAAAAAGCAACACGTATGCTGTGGCTGTTTTGAGCTATTTTGAGCAGGTACGTTAAAAAATGGGCTTAAGGCCTTAGTGAATCGCGTCTCCGCCCTCACTTTTAAACGGACGTGCTTTTTTCTTTCATCCGGACGCAAAAGCATTGAGCTTAGTGCATAGCCCCCCTTGTGTTTAAAATATAATGGTAAACGTCCTCTTCAATTTACCAATGTTCGAACTGTTTCAAAAGTCAGTATAGTACATATAACCTTTCTCCCCTTTAAATTAACTGGAAATAAAGAGGCACCTTTTATGGACCAATTGGAAATAAAGTTATTTAGCCTGAAAGTAGTTGTACAGTACACAAATGTCCCCTGCATTTTACATTGTGCAAATCTGTCCCTTAAACAAGCACTGTGTGTCTGCTTATTGCTGCCATTTAGCAGTTTTCCCATGAGATGAGCAGCCACCAGTAACATTTGGTAAGAGGAGAAGGAGGAGGTGGGTGACCTTACCAGAAAAAATTGTCGCTGCAATAATGTTATACAACATTACTGACCTTTGTTTTTAGAGCACATAATGTACTTTAAAAATACAAAGTAGCAGACAGCCTGAAAAAGCAGTCTGCATTATACACGTAGAATACTGCAATTGCACAATAAGAATTTAAACCAAAAGGGAAAAATTGAGTTCCATTACTCAATTGTTCAGTTGAATCCTAATTTATATGTTGTTAGAAAATGTTATTCTGTATGTTTTTCCACCACGTTTCTTGCTTTATTAACTGTTTTGCTTCTATTCCCCCTCAACAGTGAAATGCTTAATTATACAAATACAATTTAAATCCCAGTTCTCATGACTGCTCTACTTATTATCATACAATTGTAATGTGTTAATTTTGGAGGGAAAATAAATATTCAGTCAAATTCAGATAGTGTATATTAAAATGTATTTACATATAAATACAAATAATCGCAATATTTAGAATTATTTTGTAGTCTTGGAACGCACGAGAGATGTGCAAAATGTTCTCAAAAGTTCACAAACAGGAAAAAAATGTAATGAAAAAAAAACAATAGTAAAGTTCACCAGGAAAACATTTGAAAGCATTAAAAGTAAATGTGCAAGGTCTTGTGGCATTTTAAATACTGCAATTTTTGCTAAATTCTGCCAAAAATGGCAAAATATTGGAGAAATTACCTACTTTAATAGCAACGATAAACAAAATAATTAGGAGCACATTCACATGTATTAAACAAATAAAAAAACCTGCTTTTCCCCATAGGCACAAGCATGATACAATGCTTCCACTGGAGCCAGGGATTCTGGGTAACGACAATCTGGTAATCTAGTAAAAAATGTTGCACCTACGGTAAGTGTGTTTTTGTAAATTTCTAAACAATCTGAATCCCCCCCCCAAAAAAAATACTATGAGGCACCCTTTCCCCCATCCTAAGGGAGATTGTGTCGCTACCGATGTATTTTGGTGCGGTGCATACATGCAAGGTGGAACAGGAGGCCTTGAGAACACCGCGGTGGTGTGGGGATGCATCAGGACAGGTTCTCAGAGTTGATCTTCCATGGTACAGTGCCTCCAGCCGGTGAGGATCTTGGCACATCCAGGAGCGTCCCCACTGGCAACTCAGAAAATGGCCCAGACAGATAGCCACAAAGTATAGGTCAACTGAGTCTTTATTTACAGCAGTATGGTATTAACAGCAGGCCCATTCCCTGGTGCAGCACCCACAAGGCTTGAGGCCCGGTAGGCCCCTCCTCAGCTCCTCCTTTACCACCTAATGTGATAAAAGGTAAGATGCTCCCACTCCACAGGGGGAGGGGAGAGTGCCCTGAATTCTGGTAGAGTGTCAGCTTATGTTCCTATTTGAGTTGCTTGTAACCTTGCCCCATAACAGGGCAGGTACGATACTGACAGGCAATGCATGTGACCCAACAAGTATCCTCCCTAAGGATGACACTCTCAGGTTGTTGTTAGGCCCGCCCCTAGATATAGTAACAGTGTATCCAGGCTGCAACAACAGGCTAGTCCTTCATGACAGAGTTTATCCCTCACAATGCCTGTGCCTAACAGGACTTACACTGTTAGGGCCAAAAGAAAGACAGTAGTCGGAGAACTAGGCTACAACTGTATGGAATCTAAAGTTCTGCATCAATAATTTGGTGCAAACAATATACTGCAATTCATTTTAATAATTAGCTATAATAAGTAAATTATAATACAGTAAGGATATAGTTTTCATAAAAATGCCATAATAAAAATAGTGAAAAAATGATTGTGTGTGTATATACAGTATATATTCTGGGATATTATATTTTTATTTGCTATATATATATCCCTTGCTGCAGTGGAAGCACTGTATGCTAGGCGATAATAGTGAAAGGCAGGGTTGCAGACCTGTCTAAAACGTGAATGTGCTCACAAGTGATATTTTAATTTGCTATACAAGAGAGAGAGAGAGAGAGAGAGAGAGAGAGAGAGAGAGAGAGAGAGAGAGAGAGAGAGAGAGAGAGAGAGAGAGAGAGAGAGAGAGAGAGAGAGAGAGAGAGAGAGAGAGAGAGAGAGAGATTTACAGTATCCACGTAAAGTACTATAATTTATTATATTATAGCATAACTATCATTTTAAAACACCCCCCTGCATTACAAATATTGAAGCAAATAGATTTACCACAGGATGCCTGGGTGCAGGCAATGCAAACATTTTTACATCTTACTTGGTCTCAAGCACTATTCAACGCAGTATTCTACCCCACAAGTTGCTATAGCCCTTCCTTTTTAACATTTTGTAAACTACAGTATCTTGGCTTATTGCCAATCCAGCACAACTGGACCGAGATACAAATATTCATTGAAAGTGTTTAACAATATGAAATATAAACCATATTTAGATTTAGTATGTAGTTTTTATCTGATTTTCACCAGAAGCCTTAACATAAATGTAACATTCTCTCGATTATAACATTTAATACTAAAGTTCTTAATAACTTTTAGAGTAGTTTCACAGCAAGATTTTTTTGCCAGCTGTGGAAATTAATTTGGGATATTTTCTAAGTACTGTGCCCCTTTGTACTTTTCTTTGCTTAAATTACGACACTTCTGTCTGTTTAATTTACCCAGTGAAAAAGTGTCAAGTACACTTGTGGATAGGTATTTTGAAAAATCATGATTTTGCCCTCCTGTTATACTGCAAGGAGGGGTTTGTGTATTAATCTCACTCTGTGGCCTAGATCCATCAATCCCCATAAACAGGAGGTAATATAGCATTCGCCAAAAAAATAATGAGTGCACATTACTAATGCACACGTGTTTTATTTAGCAACATTTCCATCTACAGTACATAAAATCCATGCAATGTTACATAGAAAAAAAAAAGCTGTGTGTGCTGTGCACGCGCATAATAAGTGAAACTTCTTTGACTTTTGTCACAGAAATTGTGTTTGTGATGTTTTAATTAAAAATCAAAATACAATTTCTTTGACAAAACGCAAATAAATTTGGACTTAGAATGTGCGTGCTCGGCACACATCCCCTGTATTAGCTATTTGCACTAAGCGTGAATTTCTCGTGCGTGTGACTGTGTGTGTGCGTGTGACTATGTGTGTGTGCGTGTGACTGTGTGTGTGTGCGTGTGACTGTGTGTGTGTGCGTGTGACTGTGTGTGTGTGCGTGTGACTGTGTGTGTGTGCGTGTGACTGTGTGTGTGCGTGTGACTGTGTAGTGTGCGCGTGTGACTGTGTGTGTGCGTGTGTGATGTATGCGCACCCATCCTGCACCTTGCATATGCCCCTGCAAATCGCATATGCCCCTGCACCTCGCATCACCCCCCTGCACCTCGCATCATCCCCCTGCACCTCGCATCCCCCCCTGCACCTCGCATCCCCCCCTGCACCTCGCATCACCCCCCTGCACCTCGCATCACCCTCCTGCACCTCGCATCACCCCCCTGCACCTCGCATCACCCCCTTGCACCTCGCATCAAACCCCTGCACCTCGCATCAACCCCCTGCACCTCACATCATCTCCCTGCACCTCACATCACCCCCCTGCACCCCCCTGCACCTTACATCATCTCCCTGCACCGCACATCACCCCCCTGCACCTCACATCACCCCCCTTCACCCCCCTGCACCTCACATCACCTCCCTGCACCTTACATCACCCCCTGCACCTCACATCACCTCCCTGCACCTTACATCACCCCCTGCACCTCACATCACCTCCCTGCACCTCACATCACCCCCCTCCACCTCATATCACCCCCCCCACCTCACATCACCCCCCTGCACCTCACATCACCCCCCCTGCATCTCACATCACCCCCCCTGCATCTCACATCACCCCCCTTCACCTCCTCACATCACCTCCCTTCACCTCCTCACATCACCCCCCATTCACCTCCTCACATCACCCCCCTTTCACCTCCTCACATCACCCCCCTTCACCTACTCACCTGCACCTCCTCTCACCCCCTGCACCTCCGATCCCCCCCTGCACCTGCGAGCACGGCGGCACAGCAGTGTGGTAGGAGGAGGGATGGGCACAGGTTGTGTTGCCCCGCAGTGCCGGGGATCAGGGCAGGGAGGACGGCACATACGGCGAGGAGGCCCATGTGAGTGTGACGCCCCCCGGGGAAGAACACCATGATGCCGGTGGGGGGGTGTGGGGGGAGGAATAGAGGGGGTAATTGGGGGGAGAGGGGTGGGGGAAGGTTGAGACGCGGCCACACCGGGCCCGCCGTATGCGTGGGAAGCGGCGCGATCAAACCCCCCCGCTTCCCCCTTTACCCGAGCAGGAGCCAGGAGTCACTGGCGCCATTGCGCATGTGCGGCAGTAGGCAGCGGGCGGGGAACGGCGGCCGTTATGAGCGGCGCCGCATGTCAGCGGCTGTGTGGGGCGTGCCGTGGCCATTAGGAACGCCACCGCCGCCGCATCTGGTTTGTGGAGCGGGTGTGATGTCAGTGTTGGGGTCGGGCTGAGCCAGAACACAGCCCGGCCTCAACTGCCAGCACTGACGTCACATCCGTTTCATTTCTGTCTCCACAATCCATTTTTGCCCCATCACAAATGAGGTGCCACTAAAGAAGTTTCACTTCAAAAAATGATAAATATTGTGGTAAACATTGCGTTTTCGGTAAATGTTTGTGTTTTTGGTGATACTTGTGTGAGTTGTCTTGTGGTATTTGTTGTCTGTCTGTGTGGCTGACTTTGTTTGGTTTTCTGTCGTTTGTTAGTTTTCTGTGTCTCCCTTTTTGTAGTGTTATTGTGTGAGAGAGCCGTGTCCCACGATGCAGGGGCCACCAAACACAATCCCCTCCTTACTTCCGGCTCCCACGTGTAGATTCTGCCGTTCTGAAGGATTCATTTCCTGCAGGCTGCTCCGCGGTTCCTCCACGGCTCAATCTAAAGAGGCAAATCCCTGCCTATGGGCCAGCCCTTCAATACTCCACTACTGAGGTTAGGGGGCTAACTGGGGCCTGTGGGCTATCTGTCCTACTCCTGGGCAACCTAACTGGCTCCCTGGGCATGACCTTCCACTCCATAGTCCTCTTGTCGTACTGACATGTGGTCTCCAGACGATATCCTGTTTCCCCAGGAGATATACTCTCTCTAGCCCTTTGGGAGTGCCAACATGGCCTACGCACTTTCGCTATAGAGTCCGAAGAGCGGCATCAGCTCCCCCTAGAGGTGAGGAGGACTACCCTGCTACACATATATAATGTATAACCCTGTTCTCTTATGTAATAATAATAGCATGTTCTTGTATAGCGTTGCTAGTTTTAAGTAGCGCTTTACTGAGACATTTTTCAGGAACAGGTATATAAAGATAAAGTTTATATAAAGATAAAGTTTATATAAAGATAAAGTTTATATAAAGATAAAGTTTATATAAAGATAAAGTTGCTTACCCAAGGTCACAAGGAGCCAACACCGGCAGTTGATCCAGGTTTCCCTGCTTCAAACTCAGTGCCAACCAGTGTCTTTACTCACTGAGCCACTCCTTCTCCATGTAACCTTGTATTTGTAACCATGTATCTGTCTTCATAACTCTGTGCCCAGGACATACTTGAAAATGTGAGGTAACTCAATGTATTAAGGGAAATAAGGGGTACAAAATGTTTGTATCCCAAAAGAAAATTCACTTATATGCACACTACTAGGTGTAAAATGTAACTTTTAATGCTAAATACTTAAAACATATATTACCGAAAAGGATGGTATAATGAACATTAAAAAGGAATTAAATGCTTTCAACACACATGCACCGTGATACAGCTCTCATTACTGTATACCTAAACATCCAGTTGGCAACACTATACCAGTGAAACCATTCCCTAGCTGCTACACTGTTTTTATATATATTGGCTGCGCTAGTGAGCTGCTGGAACAAACACTATGTTAAAATAGCCCCATAATGGGAACTGATGACATAATCACGCGTCCAACGCGCGTTTCCCTCCTACTATGGAGCTTCTTCAGGGACAATTCTGCACATAGGGGGGGGCGGACACTATTTAAGCACTCCGGTTGTCATGGTGATGCTTCCAAACCGCCGCTACGGCGCATGCGCGGGAAAGCACATGCGGTGCTACCAATAAAACAGCTGAGGCATATCTTTAATTACCTTTGTTATTGCCTTTATTTACTCTTCAAGCCTGGAAGCCTGTGATCAGTCTTTATGCCGTGTTGAGAGGTCGCACTGAGACACGGCGATCACGGAGCACTACTGCGCATGCGTGGGATAATAGAGTTCACATGAACACTTCTGCCCTGCGTCTGCTCGTGTTAGCTGAAGTAGTCAGTGCGCATGACCCGCCTGATAGTTACTATGTTCATCAGAGGACCATGCATACTGCGCATGCCTAAGGTGATAGAGTGAAAGGAGTAACTAAGTGCATTAGGCAGTGAACATGTATGAGGAGACAGATATAATCCTACCAAATACCCTCACCAGCACGCATGTTTGTAAGATGAATTGTACATGTATACCAAATGCCTCCACAAGGTTCCAGGCCATAGAATAAATATAACTGCTCACTGCAGCAAAATATGGTAACATCACAGGTTATAAAGGTAGTTTAACCCCTAAATTGTAACAAAAGCAGCAACCATGTCCATGAACATAGTGAGGTTTAAAATTGAACAATAATGCTGTATCAAACACACAGAGGATGACATAAGTAAATACGGGTCACTATAAGTATACTGTGTGTGATTAATTATACCAAATTCTGTTTAACCAACTCAATGTATTACTTTGATTTTTTTGAAACATTGAAAGGTTTCTTTGATACCGGTGCCACTGTGGTTAACAACTGTCAGCTGGGGGAACCTCCAGATGGTATGCCTGGTGGAAAGTTAGAGTTCAAGTCGCCTCCTGCTAGTGAAACCGCTGCTGTAAGCTCGGAGAGTCCTCAGACCCCGACTTTAATAATACAAGTTCTAAAATATTAATTACATGAAAAAAATATATTTTCCTCCTGAACCATAGCCATGAAATCTCATCATAAAAAAATAAATGAAAAAAGAATAGCCTTGTATTCTCCTTTGTTCTACATGATCTGGTATCTCTTTGTCAAAGTTACATAATGTTAAAAAAATTTAAACTCAGGACTTTTCCAATGCAATTTGTACACATTTGGCAGAAATAAGCATTCCACCGTGTTGTGGTGTGGGTTTATAAAAAATAAAAAAAGCTATATATTTTGCAAATCTTACATTTGTAGGAATCAGTTGTCAGACAAGCCAAAAATTCTTTGTGGTATTTATCCTGGAAAGAACTTTAGGAAGGGCAATGCGGCAATATTTTTTGAAGGAGGTAATGCAACATGGATATTTACTAAACTTATGTTATTTCAGTTACTTGTGTGAGAAAATCTACAAGTCACTGTTTTAGTTACAATATTAAGATATGTTTAATACAGTGTAGGTTGAAAAACATTTTAGGCAATATGCACACAGATTTCTTAAAGTACTGTAGTGATAACAGAAGAAATGTAAAGACTGCTTTAACTTCACAAAATGAATATTCTGTAGATAAAGCTCGGTATTGGATATGCATCAAAAATATCTTCTGGTTTCTACTATCTCTCAAAAGAAACAGTTCCCATGAATCAGGCTACGGTTGACTGATAACAGGTACTTCCTACCTATATTAATCTGTAATCAAACAGATTATCAATGATCATTGGCACCTTTAATCTCAAAAGGTTTACCGTATGTTATAATTGGAAATTGGTGGGAAAAAAATTGGATTTTGATTAGCCTCTGATCAACAGGTTCCTTTGTTCCATGGATTTCTGCCTTTTCCCTAAAATATTTTCTCTGACAATATGCGCAACAGATTAATAATTTGAACCAAAGACTGTAAGGCGCGATCCGTGTAGGAGCAGCGGAGTTGGAGTATAAATAGAGGTGCAGCCTCAAACTGAAGCCATTTGTTGCAGGGTTTAGCTATGGGTGGTTAGGTTGCATGTTACTGCTGAACTATGATAACTTAAATAGAAAAAAAATGATCTACTTAATGGTTTATGCATTATTAACCTGCTGTGATTGAATGGACTTTCAGTGAAGTTGGATCTGGGCTCTGGTCTCATGTTGTACATGTTACCATGATTGTAGTATATTAATTGGAATATATAGCATCATTTATTAGTATTGATATTACTGTGAAAAATAACCCCAAGAATAATTATTACGCTTCCAGAACAGTTTAATTTCAACTCAGACAATTTTTGGCAAGGACAGTCAGGGATAATATATCCAATGATGCAGCTTTAGTTTCTATCATAATTCTCTAATATACTAATGCCGCGTGACCACGGGTGCTGCTTTAACACTTAAAAAAACACTAATGTAAAAAAAGTATAGCTTGTTATTTATGGCACAAAAGTGGGACCCATCTGAACCATTACAAAACAACCAGGCAAGCATTAATAAATATTGTGAATGACTGCACCTTCAGTATAGTGTGTGCGACCTCTGGCCCTTATGCTACACGTTAATGGGATTGTAGCAAAATGGACTGTCCTTGGTGCCATGTGCATGCGTGGCCAGAGGACCACAGAGCAGCCATGAGTAATCAGAGTCCCAAAAAGAGAGCAGCCCAGGATGATTAACTCTGCAGTGGCCCCTGCATCTAAATAGAACAACGCAGCATTATGGATATCTGCATCATGAGGAGGGATACTATAGTACCATATTTTGTCATCTATGTCATCAAGGGCTTTGACAGGACATTTAAATAATTGAAACCTTTAAAGTGATATAGCACCCAAAAAAGGGAAGGAATCACATGGTACAGTACATCAACTAATCAGCTTGCTTCATGTATCATGTGATGTGATTGATGTTGGTGGAGAGGTCATTCTCAACCAAATTGATAGCTCCTCACATGATACATCAACCTGTAGGATTGGTGAATGCACGATGTGACTGTCAAATGTGAAGTCACAGGCCTTATGCTGTATAAGGCCTGGTATGTCTCATTTGATAGGAAAAAGAGCTACAAGCAACAACTGGAAGAAGAAGGAAGAAGAAAGAATACCCACTCACCGGAGACTGCTCCTATATCAACAGTGGAATCATTGGTTCGAGTCAAAGTGAGGATCCATCAACCTTCATCTAGGATGACATCGGATTAGAAGAAAGCCATCAGGACTGGATCTATTTTAACAGCTTTTCATCTTTTGTTTATTTTTGTGCCAATGGTCAAGGATTATTTTGATTGGCTTTTTGTGTTTTTATTATTCTTGGCCATGGGCATAGATTGTTATGTGGTTTCATTTTTAAGGTTCGGCCTTTGCCCTTTATTGTATTTTGCAGCATTGCCCCTGAGTATGAGGAGGACAGCCTTCATCCTAGTAGGAGTAATTACTACTTTTATTATTTAGGGTGTTCATTGATTGGCCTAGCTAGGTCCCCGTTGAGGGCTTAGGTAGTCACAGTGCCATTCAATGGATTAATGGCTTAGCATTTAGGATGTTATGATGTATTGTAATGTCTATTTTGTTTTATGTATATTTTTATGCTTTTCAATGGTCAAAATTACTTTTAGACACATTGGCTAATCGGGATATTGGGCATTAGTCTAGGTGGGGAATCTGTGTTAGGGGTTAGAGGCATGGGGGCAGGGGTAGTTTCCCCAGGGAGGGTGGTTAGGCCTGTGAGGGGGTTGACAGGAGGGGATAACCTCTTAATTACCTTAGTGGTTGGCAATGCTTTACTAGGCACTAGGGGGCAAGGGTGTAGTATAGTTTCTTCCCATTTCTAGGGGTTACCAATATGGTGTCCCGTCTGTGCCAGCCGGGGAAATCCTGTCGCTGATCTTTTACAACTTCACTCTTCTCCAATGGACTACAACAGCAACTACAAGGATGGCAACTACCTAGACCAAGTTTTCACAAAAAAATCTATCTATGATCTCTCCATTTTACCCTTTCTCCTCTCTGACCATCATTTCCTCTAATTTTCTCACTCTCATTTATCCCTTTCTCCACCCCTATCTACCCTTGTTTCTGCAGAGACCTGCGCTCTATTAACCTAATAGCTCTTAATTCCACTTTTCATTCCTCCCTCTCCCCTCTCCACTCCAGACTCTGACAACCTGGTAACCAATTTTAACTATGACCTATCCTCTCTTGATCTACATGCCCCTCTTTTTTTCTGCCGATCTTGCTCTTCTAACCCCAGACCTTGCCTAAACTTCCACTGACGCATGCTGCGTTCCTGCACTCGTTCCTCTGATCATCTCTTGGGAAATCTCATACTCTCGCAGACATCCTTCACTACAAATGTATCCTATCCTGTTTCAACTCTGTCCTCCTCCAGGCTAAACAAACATTATTTTCTTTACTAATCAACACTCACTAGTCTAACTTATGCCGCCTCTTCTCTGTCTTTGACTCTCTTCTCAGACAACTGTTATCTTTTATTTCTTCCTCCATTTCACCCCATGATTGCTGACTATTTCAAGACAAAAGTGGATTCCATTAGTCAAGACCTCCTCTGTATCTTCCTCACATTTTACTCCTCTTGCTATTTCTCCTCCTGCCTTCCTCAACTCTTTTTCCGCTTTCACAGAAGAGGATGTGTCGCTTCTGATCTCCCCTTCTCCCTATACCACTTGCCCTCTTGACCCTTTTCCCTCAAACCTTTTGTTCCTACTCTAATCCCTGCACTGACACATTTTCAAATCCTCCATCTACTCTGTACCTTTCCCTCAACAGTTATACCTTTACTCAAAAACAGCAAGCTTGACTGTACCTCTCTCTCTAATTATCATCCTGTCTCTCTCCTGCCTTTTGCCTCTAAACTCCTTGAATGCCGTGTATTCTCTCGCTTACTTCCTATTCTCTATAGAATCTGGCATCCACACTGCTCACTCCACCGAAACTGCTCTCACTAAATAACTAATGACCTCCATGCTGCCAAATACAAATGTCATTAAAATCTGCTCATATTGCTCGATCTCTCTGCAGCCTTTGATACAGCGGACCACCTTTATCTCCTTCACATTCTCCATATACTATTAATATCAGTAACAGAGCTCTATCCTTGATTTCCTCTTACCTTTCCCATCGTACTTTGTGTTTTGATTGCTAACACATTTTTCACCCCTGTCATTGTCTCTGTGGGCATACCCAGGGGATCTGTCCTGAGTCATTTTCTCTATACACACTCTCTCTAGGTGACATTATCACATCTCTTGGGTTCAAATATCACCTACCATATTGGCCCGAATATAGCGCTATGTTTTTTTTCTAAAAATGTCCTTTTAAAAATTGTACTTATATTATATGCGCTGCCTAACACCTTTAATTTTTCATGTAGAACATCTTCAAAACTTTAGAGTCATATTATGTGCGATGCCGTATTATATTCAGACCAATATGGTGTATGCTGATGACACTCAAATTTACACAAACCCTAACCTTACACCTGCTGTACCAACCAAAGTCTCTGAATGTCATCTTGGATGGCTCTCTGCTGACCCTAAATTAACATGTCAAAGATGGAGCTCCTCATACTTCCTCCCATGCCTGACCCTAAATTCCCTTCTACATTACTATTGCCAGCACTATCATACACCCAGTATCACAAGCACACTGCCTAGGTGTCACATTTGATTCCTCCACATATTCTCCTCTCACATTCACAATGTATCTTAAACCTGTGGTTTTTTTCCTCCGTAGCATAAAATGCCCTTTTCTCTGTCGCTCTACTGTTAAAACTCTAAAGATGGTCCTCACTGTCTCCTGTCTTGACAATTGTAACCTTCTACTGACCAGCCATCCTGCCTCCCACCTGTCTCCCCTTCCGTCTCTCTCCTAAACGCTGCTGCTAGAATCACTTTACTCTCGCTTAATAATATCTCAGCATCTCTCCTGCTGAAATCCCTCTCCTGTTTTCCTATCAAATCATGTTTTACACACGAAATTCTCCTCCTCACTTTTAAGGCTATACATTTTTCTGCCCCTCCTTACATCTCAGCCCTAATTGCTCGCTATACTTTACACAGCCTACTCTTGAATTTTGCTCAAGGAAGTCTTCTGTCTACCCCTTTTGCATCTAAAGCCCTCTCCCACCTAAGTCATTTCTCACTAACTGCCCCTCATCCCTGGAATGCCATTCCTCTCAATATCCGAAAAGCACCCTCTCTATCAACCTTTAAGACTCATCCTAAAACACACCTCCTTAACAAAGCATATGAGTAGCTCCATGGCTGATACTGTACACCTGATACATCGACCCTAGCCCCTTGCAGACGCACTTACCAGAACACCATCCTACTGTCTCTCTACATTCTTCCTACTTACCACTTAGATTGTAAACTCTTCAGGCACTCCTTTTTCCTAATGTTACTTTTATTTCTCAAGTGCTATGTATACATGTGGCACTATTTAAATAAAGATATACATAGATGCATACATACATAGTATAAAGGAGAAATAAGCCGCTGCACTCAAGGTATCTTTAACCACTTTAGTGGTGCCATACAGCACTTTTATTTAACCATTAGTACAAGAAATAAGTGAAAAAGAAAGAGACTGCATTTTCTTTACTAGAGTCCCAAGTTACTTTGAGGATAACATGTTAACATCCATTTTTGTTTTAGGTAATGTCACATTATGAGCCCTGAGGTTAAAGAGCTTTGTGGATCTCTCAATTGTTAGCTCAGGATATTGGAATTGCAGGAACAAGGATAACAATTTCTGTTCACACAGTGTCAAAAAACACTAGTCATGATACCTCTGTAAGGAAGAATTTGATTTTCAGTCTACAGTAGATGCAAATTGTAAAAGTGACTGAGTATATAAAATCCAATTTACTATAAATATCCTGAAAATCGTTTGCGGCAGGGATTTATAGTCTGTCGAAGTAGAGGAAGGCCTCTTCTTGATTCCACTTCTGAGGTATTGTTAAAATCTACCCTTTGTTAATTCAGAATCAACTACTGTAACATTTAAATTCCCTCTATTAAAACATTCTGTTTTGAGTACTGCATATGTCTTAAATTGTCTCCCAAACCCACTACAAAATGCTTCTGCAAAGTTAATTTACAGTATCTCACTTAAGTTGCCACTTTTAATCAGCAGCTCCTCGTGCAAGTCCCTACACTTGCTTTCAAAGCTCTCTATGACACTACTAGCCTGTGCATCTCAGACCTTATGTATAAATACTCCCGTGCACATCCTCACTGCTATGATCACGACCTTCTCGTCTCTTCCTTCCTCTATCTTCTTCCCATTCACATCCATTGTCTGTGCTGAAAATATCCATGTATAGAGAGAGAAATGGGAGTCCCAATCTCCCTAGCGGCGCCACTTCAAAAGAGTCCCGCAAACATGCAAGTGTAAATGATCTCACTTTGTATACTTCTCAGAGACTGTCCCATATGTGGAATTTAACCCCTTGTATATCACACATAGATAACACAGTGGTAGAGTATCCCCAATAGCCTCTGTCCCGAGGAATAACTTATATGGGGTATAATACTCATATAATGAAACAAACTTACTGTTTGTGTGTGTAAGGGCTCCTGGACGTCAGCGTGCTCCAACCGGGGTAAAAGTAGATTGCAGGTGGAGAGGAGAATTCTGGCGGTGCAACTGCTCCTGAGAAGAAAAACAACAGACCGGGACTTCTTACTGGTCAAAAAGCTTTATTTGGCACATACAGTAGCAGCCAGAGAAACACTCTTACGCATTTCGCGCATCACTCCACGCTTTATCAAAGTGTATCAAAGAGATCTCTTTGATAAAGCACGGAGTAACGCGCGAAACGCGTAAGAGTGTTTCTCTGGCTGCTATGTGCCAAATAAAGCTTTTTGACCAGTAAGAAGTCCCGGTCTGCAGTTTTTCTTCTCGGGAGCAGTTGCACTGCCAGAATTCTCCTCTCCACCTGCAATGTGCTGAAAATATAACGCCCCTAAAGAAGTAATTCTAGCGAAGTGCGCATTGGGCGTCTTTGTGCTGTGGTCGTATGAGACGTGACTTATGTTGTCTAAGTCAGATCCGGCTGTGCAGCAAGATGGTGGATCCATTCGTCCAAACACCCCGCTGATACACAGACTTTGGCTTTGTGTAACTTTCCAATACCTTTTATGATACACACCGTGTCCTGGAATGATTGGTGTTATCTTTGTTGTCTGTTCCTGATTATGGGGTTATATCCATCTCTTTTGATATACATTAAGACACACCTGGTGTCAATAATTATTCCTATGAGCCTTTTTCATGTAGTATCTATAGAGCTAATTATTTTGTCAGCTGCACTAATGCTTTATTGGTTCTGCAAGCTCCCTCCGTGATATGATATTAGGTATGTTTAGATATGCTGCTTTTGCCGATTAGCCATTAGCTGTAGTGATGAATTTTTCAATATGTAATTTTGTACATTTTGTACATTGATATTTGTTATTTATATGGTTTTTGTACGCGACTTTGTATAAACATATTGTCTGGGTACTGTACACATTTCTAAAACTATTTATTGCATGTCCATGTTTCTTTATTTGTGTTAGGTTGGTGTCTATTTAAAGTTTTTTTTTCTTCCGGTTTCCCCTTATTTAACTGGTTGTCCAATAATTAATTATTTGTATACTTTAGTCTATCCTTCAGTGCACCGTTTTATGGGATCACGTTGTTTAATTGTCTATGAGGTTACACTTTGCTTGCATGTTCTGTTTTAGATCCCGGCAGCACCATGGCATTTGTATTTTTGTTCTTTAATGCCGTTAGGATAAGGACCCATATATTATGAGAGGAGTGCTGGAATCCCCCCTTTTTTTGTGTTTTCTGAAAATATGGGGCCACTTAATACATAAATGATAATCAATATAATAACTCTAAGCAGAATGGTAATAGTAGGACAAATATATCAATTCCCAATGTCCCAGTCCTATACTAGTTGGTCAGTAAGTTTTTTTCTAATTACCACCTCACCACTTTTATATATTTAAGTCAATATAATAGAGAAACAGAGAGAAAGCAAATATTGTTTTAGTAACTTGTAATAAGCCCCCAAAGGGTTTCTTGTTTTAAATTTCTGTTTAGATCTTATACAGGAACAATTTTACAAGAAATGTTACTCTATTTGTAGCAGACATGCCTACCTAAGCTGTTCATTTTGTTTACATCTCTGTCACATAGATAAATGAGTGTATAAGGTAAGTGCCAGTATCAGGCAACCAAACTTTCACAGTTTACACTGTTTGTGAAGCAATTAATTCCAATGTTATTTAGTTCATGTCATAGACAATAGGTGCTATGCATTAGTTAATCATTCCAGTGTTTGAAGACTATGTAGGTTGACTACATTTAAATTTGCAATTAAAGGGACAGACTGTTGCTGTTTATCAAATATCAACATGTCCCCCCAGTTTGGGTTCTTTTGTAATGTAAATTAACAGTGCCACTTTAGTCACTGAGATTTCAAGGTTTTAATTGTGCAATACAGTGCAAAAACCTTCCACCAGTTTTAACAAAAGAAAAAAAACAGTTATGTATTGCTATTTTAATAAATCTTGGGTGATCATACAACACGTGTGAAGAACACACAGTAATTTCAGTGCTAAATTTGAAAACTTGAAAATCTCAAGTGTTTCTCAACAAAATATTGAGAAATGTAGAATGGGCACCTCACAATTAATATAATACTCAATTTGCCACAAATGCTTATATACATTTTTATTGATTAGAGATAGGTAAAACTGGATGTGTGAAATAAAACATACTAGAACGTTGCATTCCAATAATGAAAAGAAAAAACAAAAACATTTAAGATTTTGGGATTGGTACCATATGATGTCTGGCCTTCTGTGAAGTCCCAGGCCATATATAATGAATGTCTCAGCAGACTGGAAGACGCTGAAGATGCCACATCTTGTGGATGAAGAAAGAAGAGAAGAAAGAAGAGAAGAAAGAAGATAGCTGTCAAGTAAGAAGAAATGTGTTGCCCATTGGGCTTGGATTCATTGTTAATGCTTTGTGTTTGCTTGCTTTTTTACTTTGCCACTGACCTTTGGATTATTTTTAATCGTTTTGGGGGGTTTTGCTTTTACTTTTGCCATCAAGCTTGGATTATGTTTTTTTTACGGTTGGGCATCGGACCTTTATTGATTTTCCTCTGGGTTGCTTCAGCATGAAGATGAGGTGAATGGCATTCATCCAAGCTGGGGTAAGTAACACATTTATTTATTTATGTAGGGTCAACATTATTTGCCATAGTGGCTATCTAGGCCCCCATTGAGAGCCTAGGTAGCCACAGTGATAATCAATGGATTAAAATGATAGATTTTTTAAATGTGATTGTGTTTTTTTAAGTAGTTATTTTTAATGTATTTGTTTTAATGTTTTTTAATGGGCAAAAGTCACCCATTCGTTTAGGGGATGGGGAGGTAGGTTTGTTGGGGGGTGGAGGTACGGGGTTGGTTATAGGGGTAGAACCCCCAGGGGAAGAAAATTAGGCCAATCAGAGGGTGTTACACGGGGAAGGGGTGTTAACCCCCTGTATACCATGATGGTTGCAGTAGGGTAGTTAGACTATTTGTATTAATACCTTTGTGACCTTTAGTTGCCATGAAGGCATGCCTTCATGGTCACTACGGCTTCCAATGGGTTAATACATTGGCTACATTTTTTTGATCTAGTCCAGGATATTCCATTTTGCTTCCTATATTGCTAAGGCAACACACCTCTTTTGCATATCATTTTGCACCAACGTCCGTTAAAGTTAATGGCATGCCATCTTACCTGTAAGACAGCCCCAACGCCTCTTTAGGGAGCTTTCAAGAGCACTATTACCACTGAACGTGATGTTAACTGAAGTAATGGCTCGTTAAATCATTAACTGACTTCTGAGGATCTACCCCAATGATGTTCACAAGTATACAACTTGTGCCAAGTTCTAGTAAAGACAACCTTTTGCATTTCTTCCCTTTAACTACAATATAATATAAGACAAAACAATATTTTTTTAATATATATGTCATGGAAGTATCATTTTTATTAGCAGTAGTATCATTCTTATTAATAATAGTAAATTAAATATATAATATTATTCTGAAAGTTCTCACACTTCTCACATACAGTTCTTTGAATAGAACTGCTTCAAAGTACGGATTCCGCAAGAAGCACTGGGAATTAAAACTATTCTGTGCTGCTAAAGCCTGAGAATAGTGGGGTTGAAGTGCTAACAGCACTGATTTGTGTATAGGTCACATGCACTCTCTATCCAACACGTTTCATGCAAGAAATGTTAGCACTGCATCAGGCTTATAATTGATGAAGTGTTAACATTTCTTGATTGAAATGTGTTGGATAATTTGACTCTCCAGCCCAAGATGCACAGAGGAGAAAATAGAGTGCCAAATGCTGTAGGATAAAGTGAGAGTGGAGCCGGAGAGAAGTGGCAGACAATATAAGCTGAAGCAGCCATTTAAACACCACCCACGAAGACTCTCACAACTCCACAGAAGTTCAGACTCTACATACTTCCTCATGAGCAACATAAATCAATGAACATTTGTTTGAAGCTGCAACATTGTAAGTGCATTTCATTAGTCTGTTTCTACCCCTTTGAATTTAAACTTGATCACACCAGGAGGCTCTTTTCTGTTTGCGCTTCTTTTTCTAGCCGTAAAATAGCCTTCAACAACTAGAAAAGGCCCAAGTAATGCTCAAAGAGAAAATGAAGGACAAAGAAAATAAGTCCACAAGGGGAAAACTTACAGTTCATTTGAATTCCAGGAAAGATTGGAGGAAGCCAAGTAACCACACTAGTAGGCAAAACCATCCCTAACTATTTAGAACTGAACATGGGTTGGTGAGTTTCAGAGGCAATAGAGCAGCTGTAACATTACCAAACAGAAGCAAATGGCAGCAAACGGCAACACCCTTTGGCTGCCCTTCAGCAGCTGCCTTAGGCTGACGCCTTTGGGTTAACTCAGGTGTTATGTCCCAGAGATTCACTGTGGAACTGATTAAACCAGCATGGCTGTTAACCCCTTCCACACTGGCTTGGTGGACAGGGGCAGTGTAGACATATTGGGGAGTCTTTTCTTAGACAAACGCTACTGTACATGGAATATAAAATGCATACATTCACCTATTAACAGAGCCAAAATTCTACAGTACAACACCTAAATACATTGAGAATGGATATTGCAATCCTCCAGGAAACTCACTTAGTCGAATCACAACACAATACGTTAAAATGAAAATGGGTACAAAATTGCTGGTCAGCCTCCTTTGTCTGGAAAAAAAGGGAATATCCATTATAATCTGGAAAGGGCTCCATTCTACTGCCAATAAGGTGGAAAGGGATTGTAATCGTAGCTATGTCTTGGCAGATGTTATATTGGCTGGCAAGAGAGTCATTTTGGTGAACATATATGCCCCCAACAGTATTGACACAGGGTTCTTCTCTAAAATACTAACACAATGTTCTGTATTAATTCAAACTATGCTCCAAGTCCCTTTCATTCTGGAGGGGATTTTAACCTAGTATTTGATAAAACACTAAATAGCAGCACTTAACGAACTAGGGAAAAATGAAATCATTTTCCTATACAATTTTAGCATCATGCTGAGTACTAATGATATCTAGAGCCACTTTAATCCCATGGAAAGAGACTTTACCTTTTACTCCAACTCGCATATGCCGTTCTCCAGTGTAGATGGGAGACATTTTTTGTGGTTTGGATCCGCCTCGGATTGACCAGTTCCTTTGGTATGAAGATCAGTCTCAAAAAAGGCAATTCGCCTTTTCCGAATGTTTTTATTCTATCACTAACAATCCGCACGACAGATTAATAATTTGAACCAATAAATTTAATCTGTGATCTGCGGATGAGGAGGAGGGATATAAATAAAGGTGCAGCCTCAATCCAAAGTAATTTGTTGCAAGATTTAGCTGTGGGTTGGTTAGGCTGTTTATTGTAGCTTAAAAAGAAAAAAATATATATTTTCTTAAAAATATTGTTTGCATTATTAACCTGCAAAGTTGAATGGACTTTCAGTGAAGTGGGCTCTGGGCTCTGGTCCTCATGCTGCACATGTTACTGTGATTGTAGTATATTAACTGGAATAGATAGCAGCATTAAATATTAGTATTGATATTACTGTGAAGAATTATCCAAAGAATAATTATTAAGTTTCTAGAACAGTTTAATTGTAACTCTGACAATTTTTGCTGTTCTGCAGCTTTATTTTCTAGCATAATTCTCTACTTGTACACTACTGGCGAGAAACGAAGGTTAAACTAATAAAAAATATCACTCTAGTGTAAAAAAGTATACAGCTGCAGTTAGATGGTTTGTCGCGTAGTTGGCCAGGAAACTGCAGATGGCAGTAATTAAGAAGTTACTGGTGTTTTAATGGTTGGGCATCGGCCCTTCTATGTTGGTGAAGAGGAGGAGGAGAATTACTTCCATCTTGGCATGGGTAAGTAAAATGTTTAGTAATTTAATTTGTACTGTATACAGTATTTGAATGGGCAAAAGCACTATTATTCATATTTGGCTACTAAGGCATTTACCCATTCCTTTATGGGGTGGGGGAGGGGAGTTGTTGGGGAAGAGGGGGTGTGTAAAGGGGGTGGTTGCCCTGGGTTGGTAGTTAGGCCTCTCGGTTGGGTCATGGGAGGTGTTAACCACTTCATTACCTTAGCCTCCCTCTTGCAACCCTTCCGGTGGGCCTAACCACCTTCACCCACCTCCTCTACCCCCCCCAAAAAACAGGTATTTTAGTTTAAACCTTTCATGACCTTACCGACTAGCTGCTAAGGTAATGAAGCAACTTTAATTTATTTTAATAACTAAGCATGGGGTCTCCGGAAGTGAACCACATTTATTTCAGCCCAGGAACCCCTTGCTTCCTGAGATACATTGGGTGCCGGTATCGCTATGTAAGTTTCATTCTCCCGTGTCACGTGACCGGGACATTTAAACTTACCGGAGATACTGGCACCCCATACAGGGGCCTGTAACTCGCGAAGTAGGGAGTCCCTGGGGCTGAAATTAATGTGGTTCAGCTCCAGAGACCCCCTGGTTCAATCCTATGATATTAAAATATAATTAAAGCAGTGTGATCGCCTGTTAGAGATGTGCAGAGAGAGGGACTGATCCTGTCTACTCTCCCTGCTGAGCTCTTCCAGACTGATGCGGCCTGGTAAAATTAACACAGTGGGAGTTCCATTCAGAAGCAGGGACCCCTGCTGTGTTAATCCTGATTGGCAATTAATATATTATTATTATTATTATAATAATTATCATTATTATTATTAATTGGTTCTTTAAGTGTATATGAAAATTTGCATCTCTTAAAATGCTGTTATGGGACTTTTGGGTAATTCCTGTTGATGGCCGACACGAGTTAGAGCATCTAATTACTACCTGATTTTAATAAACGCTATTGGAGCTAGAATTACCATGGACAGCCTGCTACTTGGCAACACACAATGCAAAGTTAATTATCTCCTTGGCTGCCTTCAGTTACTAACGTCATCTTAACCTCTGACATACAATTATTCATGAACCTCCATACCATCATCCACATCATTATCTGATTGCCAAAAGAAGCAATTTTGGTATCATGTATTAGTCCTAATTGAATGTTGAACATCTAGTAGTTGTGGTGTCTCAACTCCAAAACAAGTCCTTAAGTACTGTGCTAAGGCAAAGCAGTCAGTGCTACACCCGTCCCTAACATCTATGTCAGAATTGACAAATGTCACTTGGCAACCATCCACCAGTTATATAACGTCCATGTTTTATGTAGAAAAAGACATTCAGCATCTGCATCAGCAACTTGTTCAATATACATGAATATGTACAGTTTGTATACATAGTTTTGATTTAAAAAAAGACCCATAAAGCTTTGACACTTGATGTTTTATTGAAAAAAAATCATAATATGATAGAGCGGTTTCTATCAACCAATGTCCCTCCCAGGAGACTAGAGGTTGGGTATGTGGCAAGGGATAACAGTTCAAACTAGGCATAGCGGTGAAACTAGGCAACAGTGTGTTTTAAATAGTTTTTTATTGGCACTTTCTTGACGATTTGTGACGGCGAGGACGAGGAAGGCCTTCATCCAGGCAGGGGTTAGGAACACATGTATGCCATTGAGTGCATAGGTAGTCACAGTGACAATAAATAGATCAAATGGCTGGTATTTGTTATGATTGTAATGTAATTTGTGTATAATTTTACTGTAATATACTGTACTGTATATGTGAATGGGCAAAAGCAGAATTAGCCACTTTGCTACTGATAACACTCAGCACAGAGTGCAGGAAATTTTATTTTGGGAAACTTAAGAGGGAATATTAAAGGGTATTAAGAGGGAATATTATTAGCAATGTAAATTTTAAAAACAAGAGAAAACCTGGTGCCAAACAGTCAGTGGAATGTCCTGTACTCCTCATGGGATCCGCACACTTGCTCGACAGACCATGTAGTGGAAAAAACACAAACAAACACAGATCATAGTGCAACACTGTAGGGTAAGCAGTAATAACACTATATATCACACAAAACAATAAGAGTCCTAGCGACAATTAAAAACACTATTTAATAAAAGGAACTATGCCATGAATGGCATTGACAAATACAAAGAACCGCAGGTCATACGGGATGGAAAAATTGGAGCCCTACTTACAGACAGCAAGGCATAAAACCGCTTTAGTAGGAACTAGTCCTTGGAACAGATGGTCTCCCTGCCGGGTGATGTCTCTGCTCCGCCACGACTTCAGCTCCAAGCCGACCTTGTGACGTTACCGGAACTGCGCCGGCTGTGGAGGCTGGTGTGCGGGGTCCACAGATCTGCACCACGTGTGGCCGCTCGCCTCACTTCCTCCTCCGGCACAAACAGGATGTCTCTGCATGCCCGCGCGCGATAGTACCCGTGGCCTTAAAGGGACAGCTACTGCGTGCTGAATGCCAAAGCTGCCAGTGACAAACAAGGCTCCAATGCCAAATGTCCATAAACGTCCAATGCCAAACAAACAGTGACTATGTCACTTGCCCTACGCGTTTCGTAGATGTTACTCTACTTCCTCAGGGGCTGAAAACAATGATACTAATGGACACGTTAATATACCCTAACCAATTAAGAATTAATTGATCATTTAGAGCTATACAGCCTATATTTCAATAATACCAGATCGCTATATTCACTCTTATAAACATACAATACACAAAAATAACGGTACCAACACATGCCTATATGTTAATATGCATATCCTAACGTCATATATGTATAAGACAAACCGAACAGTGGTCAAAAGATATTCAAACACTCTCCAAACCTTTAATTGGAGATTGCACAGATTCCCATTATCCACAATGGATAAAACCTGACAGGTGTTGCACTACTCTATTGCTACAATTGGCTTTAAATGCACATAACTAATTCTCTCACACCAGACATAACTAGACCACTTTACTTGCTTAGAAAAGAACCCAGCTCAAAATCAATATTGAGCCCATTAGGGGACAGGGTCTTCAATTCGTATATCTAAAAGGCCTCACGTCTATTGATGTGTTGGATAGTGTCACCACCTCTACAATTTGGTGTACACAACTCAATAGGTTGACAGACCAGGCCCTTTGGATTTCTATCATGGTGTAACAGAAAGTGGTGGGACACACTGTGTGTTGTTAGACCTTACTTTATGTTGTAGACGTGTTCATATATACATCTTTGAAAGGTTCTACCTGTGCATCCCACGTATTGAAAGCCACATGGGCATTGCAAAATATAAATTACACACTCTGATTTACATGAAATGTGTGACAAAATTTTGTACATTTTAGCAGTAACATTAGATTTAAATTCTGTACTGCACCTGCTATATTTACAAGCTATGCACTTTTTGCATGGTTTAAACCCATTGCCTTTAGCAACAAAACAAAAGCTAGTAAATCAATATTACAGCCACAGCAATGCTCACAAAGTCCTTTAAAACATTAAAAACCCTGGTACAAGCTACACACCAACCAATCATGTACTATTTGATTTCTTCTCTTAAAGTGATCTCACAGCACTCAAAACAGGAAGGAATCCAATTTTCTACTGTCATCTCCCTCTTTCTGCAGCTATCAACTTCTTCTGCTTCTCACATCACACCCCAAACAATAAATAAAATAAAAACCTACCCTACTCTCTTTTCCTCTCCTCAGTCACTATTACTCCTACTCTGTGAAACATGTTTCCCAATCCTGGCACTACCCACATATAATGCTGTACCAATTTTTTCACATCCCACACCCTGCCCCAAACGCTTCACACACTGCTGATCACTCCAACCTCATCCTCATTACGCTTCTCCGTTATCCTTTTCCCTATGACAAAAACTAATTGCAATACTTGACCTGTTCATTTTCAACTCTCTGCACCTTCTAGCCATTAAAGAAACCTGGATTTGTTTTTATTTATTTTTGTGCCATTGAGCAGGGATTAATTTTGAATGTTTTTGGCTTTTGATTTTTATTGGGCTAGGATTGTTTTTTGATTGTTTTTATGGTTGGGCATCAGCCCTTGTGAAGGAGTGATCCTGTCAGGTGGTCAGTAAGGACTCCACACAGTGTATTAAAGGCTGTAACAACCCCTTGGTGGTTTATTTCTCCACATTCACAACAAAGGATTGACCTTTAAGGCAATTAACAAACCATAAAACAAAACCTACTCCTCTTTAGGGAGGCTAGCTACACAGCAATGGCCCTAGCTAACTGACTGGGTAGCTAGGCTATTTCCAGTTTTAAACGTAACACATATATCTGGAAAAATATAAAGTCCTTATCTTAGTATCTGGTAAGGGTCCCAGCGGTCTCAAGGCACTCCTTGGTAGAGATTGGAGATTTTGTTTTTTGGATATTGATCCGCCGCAGATTGGGCGGTTCCTTTAGTCTGTGAATTTCCTTGAAGCAGTTTCAAAAGGGCGATTCGTCTTAAGGGATTTTTTTTAGCACTTACCATCCAATCCATGGATTCCACAATATGTTGGAGGATTCTAAGAGTACAATCGATGGATTTATGCAACCTGTTGGTGGATTTAAAAAAATCCTCCAACGAATTGCACAATCCGCCAACGGATTTTACACCGCGGAACGGATTTTAAATGGAAAGCTCAAGAAATTCTGCAAAATGTATTTTGACATGTGAATGGGCTCACAAGTAATTTTTAACAATGATATCTTAATTGAAAGCCCTATTAATACTAATGCAGTATAAGATCAAGATATTCCCACTGATGAAGCGAGAGCACTTATGAAATGCTTAGGGTTACGTTTCTCCCGTTCCTAACTGACTGCAGGACCAACAGATCTCCTGGACGTTCTTCCTCTGCACCCGATGGAAAAGTGTGCATGAGCGGCGAGATCATTAGAGCGACTACTCGACTCAATCAGCTGGGAAGGGAGAGACGAGTTCCGCGAGGCATTCTACAGGTCCACACTTCCCAAAAGTGTGAACGCTTGCTTTTACTTACAATATTGTGAGTTGAATTATTACTAGAAGACAAAGACACCCTATGGACAGCACTTGTTGTGTGTGGTAATGTAATGGTGAGTAACTTAAAATTATAATACTTTATTTATATTAGTTAAAATTAGTGTCAAAATCGTTGAAATCAATGGACAACTGACAATGGTAACAAAACACATAAAACAGACAAAAATCCACAATACTAAAACTGAGCCATAGCATTGTTACTCTCTATGGCTATACGATTCTAAGCATTAGTGAGTTCTCACTTAACTGGTATATACTCTGCATAGCATTTCAGTATATACATGCGCATGGTCAGTCCACCGTCACCTGTATCTACTTTACAGGCCTTTTAACTTTGTCATTGCTGAACTAGGGGGTTAACTATTTTGTTCATGTGAGCTTCTCTCTGCTAATTAGCAGATAGGTTAGATCTTCTCCCTCCCCCCTAGGTCTCAGTTTTAGTATTGTGGATTTTTGTCTGTTTTATGTGTTTTGTTACCATTGTCAGTTGTCCATTGATTTCAACGATTTTGACACTAATTTTAACTAATATAAATAAAGTATTATAATTTTAAGTTACTCACCATTACATTACCACACACAACGAGTGCTGTCCATAGGGTGTCTTTGTCTTCTAGTAATAATTCTGTTCTCTCCCTTATTGCACCGTTGTTGACTTCACTCTACCACATATTACAGGCTGATGCGAGGGTCTCCATCCCTTCCCCCTTCCCCCAGTTTTGTAATATTGTGAGTTATACACCACTTATCTTCCATATTTTTTAATTAAAACTGTGTTTTGCCATGGGTGTTTCTGCACTTTTCATTTCTTCTTTTTCATACATGCTGTGAGAGAACTCGGACATCTCAGATTGAGAGCTGCATACCCCATACAGAAGTAATACCAAGTCATTGGTATGTGAAATCTGCTCCAATACAGATAAGGAACTTTGATTTGGGGATTTCTCCTATATTTTCTTGCTGGACTATTAATTGGTGGACTATACCTGGACAGTTTTTCTATATATTTTCTAAAATATTTGTTGTTTATATCTCAGTATTGTTTTCACTTTTGTGTTTGCTACACATACACACATATTTTTATTTATTAATTTCGTATGTAGTAGAACACTTTTTACAGTGCACATTTTCTTCTCAACTAAATAATTATAAAATGTTAGCTTTAATATACAAAAGTAGTATAGTGCTTATGATACAGAAAAAAAGATTATTACAAAAACATACAATACAGTAAATGCAGACAGTTTAATCAAATAAAAAGAGTAAAATAGACTATCAATTTACATTTCCACACAACATCATCAGATTCCTTCAAAGAGGCTAAATGTTGTAAATATGGAAATCCATGTGTTCAGTAGACAAACACAGCCTCTATGACTTTCAACTTCATATTCTGACTGCATATTTTTTAACCTCTTACATTGAGCAGAGCATAAGCCCACCATCGGGGCATGTCCTTAACCTCCCTCATCAATATCAGTGACACCTTTATGGCTCAAAGAGAATAAAAGGTTTTCTTTTGAATTAAAATGTGCCAGAATATAGGAAATATCTAAAATTTTCATCCCTGTAATTCCATGAATATTGTAATGCAAATTTGCTTCAGTTAAAGATACAATTTTTCATCGGATTAATTTTACGTATCAGACACAAATGGATATCTGACCTTTGCCCCCTCACAGTAGTGGACTGTTTATCATTATTTAATTCAGCTTATTGTAAATGTTACAACTATATATTTGTAATTCTCGTGAATTGTTGTCAGACCCATTATATGTCATATTTACTAAATTGACACAAATTTTAACTGTCTTCCTGACCATACTCTCATGCATTCTACAGAATCTTTCAGGAATCTCTTTAAAGTTATATTAAAAGCTTTCTTGTTTATATCCATTGTAAGAAACGAGTTGTGACTCCCCAATTTCCTAAAGCTGGTTTTGGACTCAGATAACCTCACTCCTAGATAAACACAGGAAATCAGGCCATTGCACTGTCTTAACCTGCCATAAAAACAATTCCATGGATTTTTAAGATACAACTTGCAACTCGCCATAACCTCCGGTGTGCCAGATTATTAAAATATTAAATATGCCCTGTCTTTATGACACAAGGGAACCTGGGATTTCCAGACTGGGCCATGCATCACCCACTTTTTAATTGGAGGGAACAGGGATTGGTAGACATAGTACAACTGATAAACAAAAAATGGAGACTCTGCAAAACCTTTCAAGACTTAGAGAACAAATTCAACATTGCATAATTGCATTTCTACAAGTCAAACATTATTAAAATGAGCTGTTGATACAAAATCCACAAGAATTTGATGACAATGTTTTAGAATCGACATTAAAAATGGCAAAAAAAATAAATAAATTAGATAAACTTACTGACAATCCCCAAGGGTGAGAGAATGTTAATGGCAAGGATGTGGGCTCGCTGAACAAAAGATATTCCAGAACTTGCCCAACATGAGATAATAACAAAAGGGACTGAAAAATACCTTTAAAACACCAAGCATCCTAGGCTAATCCAAATGTTGGTTTGCTATGGTGAAGTGTTTTTTTTGGTAATTTAAAGTAATTTCATCCTCTTAATTAAAAGAAAGAAACATGAGTAATAAAATAAAATACATGACTAAGAAAGTGTGAGGTTTTTTTTATTTATTGACCTTTTTAAAGGAAATACTGCTTTAAGCAAATTGTAAAACAAACAAAAAAAACATTCTATTTACAGAACATGTGGCTGTTGTTTTATGTACCATCACATCCAACAGATAGAGACAGACTTTGTTGGTGTTCCCAATATAATCTCAAACAGACCAACTAACCAGTTGTCACTGACCTATGTTACTCTAATTCTCACTCCCAACACTCTAAACAGATACTCATTACATCTCAACTATTAATCAATGTCACAAGGCAATGTCTTGGACAGGTCACAAACTGTTTGGTAGTAATATTTTTTCACAGTTGGTGTCACATTACACACTAACCAGAGAGCTCTGACTAAACGGTCTTAGAAATTAATTAGGAGTAAATACCCTTCTTAGACAGGTTTCTCATAAAATCTCACTGAAAAAATAAGTGTTCCCAGAGGATTTATACCATGTTATTTATGTTAAGCACTGTTGCTGGGTGTCAGCTTTTGTGTAGCCATCCAGTTTTTTCTTTGGCAAAGTTTTCAAAAGCATTGTTGCGTACAGTTGTAGGTGTTCTGATCCGCTTAAAAATAACTAACGCAATATTTACCAATTTGGCTGAGTATAGACAGAATATTAGAATTTGTACATATTTCTGTATTGTGTTCAACCTAACACTCAAGCACATATTCATAAAGCTCTCTTAGCCTATTTAACGTGACGTTCACCTATGTGTTTTTTAAAATGTGCCTGATGTGAGATTGAACCGCGAATAAACAGCGAAGTGGCACATCTCTAATAACAAACCTTCAAGTTGAAGCATTCCATCAATTAGATTGCATAGAATTTGAAATACATTTCTTAAAAGGCAAGAGCACATAGCTGCCACAGATACTGGTACTGTGAAGCCTTAAAACCACTTCACCATAGCAAACCAAGTTCGTTTAAACTAGGTTATCAATCAGTTTACATTCTTATGTTAACTATGCTCCAAGCAATGCCTGTTTAAATATGTACATTAAAAATGTCACAACTTGAGGTATGGTATTCCGTGCAGCTGTTTTAATAAGAACGTCAATCATGCTTTCTGTATAAATACTATATGCGCGTTTCTCTACCAATTATCACAAGTCCACTTCAACAATATACAGCATAGTTTTGGTGGCTGTATGTCTATGACATGCGCATGCCCAAAACTCTGAAAATGTAAAATATAGATTAAAAAAAGATATTAATTACATTGACTAAAGGGTGAAAGTTTCAAAATTCAAGCTTAAGATTCTTTGATTGTTTTGACCAAAGTTGAATCCAGAGAAAGATATTCGTAGGTGGCTTGGACAGTAACAAATTAGGGCGTATGCTCCTGAAACAGCCAGAGTTTTCCCATCACCCTCCCTTTTTGCAAATGTCATCAAATCCACCCACAAATGTTAATATTTATATAAAATATATAAACATTTTATATATTACATTTTATTTGTGTGCGCATGCGCTAAGCCCATCCCACTTTCTCACTGTTGTTGTTCACAGTGTGAGGAAAGGGAACAGGTTGTGGGCTGGAGGCTTAGTTAGTGTGTGAGTAGGTAGTAGGGACTTTAAAGAGTAGGCACAGGCAGGCACAGGAGGTGACAGTGAAAGTGAATAAGAGGCGCAAAAACTGGTGACTTGTAATTTGTGAATAAAGGTGTATATATTTCTAAATAAACTTTCAATCGTATAAAATATATAGTGGCTATCCGTGAAATATTAATTCCCTTAGACGTGTAATTAATAAAAATCTTAAAAAGAAACTGGACCTTGGTATCTCCCTTTTGTTTTCCATGTATGGGTGCAGCTCCTTCCTCACCCTCCTGTAGGGCTTCAATACAGCTAGGAAAGTGGAGGTTAGATCAACTCTCATTTTTTTAAATAATAAATCGCTGTATAATAGATGTCTCATCTGATTCATGCCACTTTCATTGCTCCAAAATATGGAAAGAGGACAGATATTAAAAATGGTATTTTAATATGCTTAAATGGTTTACGACCAATATCTAATCATAAATTTAAAACAACCCCCTAGCTCATTCTATTCGCTGAACCAGCTCATGCCATGTAGCACCACTGTCACAGCAAACAGTAGATTAGAGCTGTACTGCTTTTGCCTGTCTCTCTGTCTCTCTGTCTCTCTGTCTCTCTGTCTCTCTGTCTCTCTCTCTCCAATTTCCTACCCGGTAGATGTGATGCCTGCCTTTCCACCTATTTACTTACAGTACTCTCGCCTAACACATCCCTAGCGAGCCACTGCCAGTAGCCAGTGTTTGTGTGTTGTTTATTTTAAAATAAAACTGTTGCTTTATGCTTTGCCTCTTAGAGTTAGAGCATACTAGTTGCCGATTTTCATATGGATCCAATGTGGGATCGGTTTGTTCTATTTCAGGATCTTGGCAAGAAACAAATTGGTTTGGAATGTCTTGTCATGTGGGACCCAGATAAGAAAACGACATAAAGTAGGGCACTAAGGATTTCCTCAAAAATAATTTATTAGGCCAACAGCATAAGCGACGTTTCGACTGCTCTTGCAGTCTTTCACAAGTGGAGTAGTGTGATTCACATCAGCAAACGAAGCTGTAGCCCAGCGAAACGCATTGAGTCCTTACCGGTGTAAACAAACAAGAGGATCAAGAGAGGATCGGGAGAGTTGTTGTGTGTTACTCGGGCGCTAGCTCTAACCGTCACTTGGTTAATGGATGTGTATTTTAAAGATTGAAAGGGTATAATACAACCTTAATCGAAGTTCTCTTGAAAAGTCCTCGTGTGACTCAAATTACCCCATTTGAGGATCGGGAGAGGTCTGATCTTCATTTCTGGGTTGCCGTAGAAAGAAGTGACGCCGCCAGATGTTCGATCACAACAGACCCGTGACAGCGGGAGCTGTGAGATCGCGGCTCGTCCTGCATTCGGGAGTCCCTGATATATTATTTTTAATGAGTTAAAGAACTTATGTCTTGTAAGTTTTGAATTTGAAGGGCTTTTATTGTGTGATAAATAACTTTTGATACTGCCTATACATCCGCACTATTTGTTGTGTTTTTAGCTCTCTCAATCTGAGATCACCAAAGTTTAAAGACCACTCTACACATCATTTACCACTTTGCCACTGATTGTGATTTTCCTGATTTTACCACTCCATTGGAGGTTACTTCATTTTTGTACATACACATTTCCTGCAATACTGCTCTATGTAGTTGTTTCTGTTTCTCCTTCTCCCTCGGTGCCGCCCCCCACTCCCCTTTTCTTTGAGGATTACTTTTGAAGAGATTATCGAGACAGTTTCTACCTGAAGGGTTGAGTGGAGGAATACATCGTATATACAGGTATAGATAATTTTATTTTTTTCACTATATATTATTGTAAATTCACTTATGTCACTTTATCTGCACTGATTGTGCTGACGTATACAACCCAGTCATTAATTTTATACTTTTGTACATCTAATACATGTTATTGATTTAATTGTTTGCAGTTATGCTTGGCTTTCCTGGGTTCTTGTTTATGGTGATTGTTTATTGGCTGTGTGGGAACGCCACCCTAGTTTTTTTGGGGTTCTTGCGGTTTTCAAGAGAATCAGTGTCAGGAGGCAGGAATGAACTGTCACCAATATACACCTCAATTATGTTCATAGCACTTGTTGCTTTACAGGTGTCTGCTGCTTCAGCGCTAGGGCAAACCATGCCATAGTGATGTAGCGTATCCAATAGTTATGATCCTCCATGATGACTTCTGCTGCTAGTAATGTCAACGTCATACCACCTACAGTACTACCACCCCTACCACCACCACTATTTATAAAACCGAAAGCCACTTGACTTGAGAGGAAGAAAGCAGTGTAGCTAGTGATGATGGAGCTTTTTGTTTTTTGTTGTATACAGTACATTTGGTCCCACACATTAGCACTCCTTTTGACACAAATATATACATGATGTGGTGGGTGTTGGGTTCAGAGCTTACAGGGAGGGTGTGTCTTTGAAGAGAGGATCTAAAAGTGTATCCTGAAGATATTCTCCTTTTCATACGTGCAACACGGTCGTCATTTCTCAGGGATAATCTGTGTTATGCAAGGATCATCTTACAGCTCACAAGAGCAGTAGCTTCCTACACAGCTCTCCTGTCAGATGCTACTAACTACAGTAGGTTGCAGAAAGGCTTCATCCAGTTGCCCGTCATGCTCCATTATATAATCATTGATCGCCTTCTGCTACTTATGGTGATGCTCAAGCATATTTAATTTTGAATTCCAGCATGTAGACACCTCCATTTTTAGCTTGTGACAAGGGTGGTTGGTTTGCTTTTTTTCAGGCTAGACATGACTTTAAGGGTTAGGTAGGATCTGCTAACGTGAGCACATAACTTTCTGGAAACTGAAAAAATCTCTGCACATTCCTACACCGAGCAAGGAAACAAGTGACTATTAATTTGAGTACATGTGCAAAACAAGGAATGTGTTTCATGTTGCGCTGTTTTATTATTGCAACCAAGTTGGAACCATTATCCCCCACAACAAACCCAACCTCAAGTGCCCAATGGAGTTAGCCACCGCTCTATCACCTAACTGCTTCCTTAGATACACACCTCCATATTGGGTGCCGGTAGCCACTCCGTAATGTCAAAGCTTCCTATTGGCCTACGTGACCAGGACACTTAAACTTACAGAAGATACCAGAATTCCCATCATAGGTCTGTATGACCAAAATCAGGGGGTTCCCAGAGCTGAGATGAATGAGGTTAAACTGCGGAGACCCCCTGCTTCAACTGTATGGTAAAAATAATAATTAAAAGACTATGAATTGCTCCTTTAAGAGCTGCTCAGGGTGACACAAAGAGAGACTGCTTCTCTCTGGGACTCTCTGCGCAGGTCTTACAGGCTGCTGGCTAGATTGGTAGGATAAATGCTGTGGTTGCCCTATTCAGAAGCAGGGATCCACGTAGTATCAATCCTCCCAGGCTGCTTTCTGTTTTCGTGACTGTGCTCAAACATGGCCACACTGCAGTCCGGCGGCCTCGTATTAACGAAGCACCGAGAACAGTAAGTCTTGCTACATCTCTACAATCTTTTTTTTTAGGGTCCCATTGAGAGCCATTGTGGCTCCATAGGCTTTCTTGGAGGGAGCCTAGGTAGCCTCACAAAAACACAACCGGCTCATTTTCACTAAGCTTTTAAGGCATTGTAAGATGTCCTATGACTTAGCACTGCTTACTAAGAATGGTTTTCAGAAGCCCAGTTGACTTGTAATAGATCTAATCATTCTAAATGTTTTCTGTAGGGACTTACTTTTATTTGTAGATGAATATATTCCTCTCTGATTTTATTCTGTATAAATAACGCCTTCCAACCTTAAGGTTTTGTCAATGGATTTTTTGGTAGTGACTGGGTCCTGAAGTGGCTGTTTTAACTTAGCTAATTTTGTGCTTTGCACTTTCTAGTTAAAGGTTGAATAATGTACTTTTTCCATATACATGCGATCCATCAGATTTTGAACACTACAAATTGTTGAACACAATTTATATTATGATATTGGCATGCTATATCTGTCACTTGAACCTGTTAATGTGCCTCTTTTATATTTTCATGGCCATTTGTCCATAACTTTTTACATGTGGTTTTGACGTCTCACATAACACTGCCGATAGGCAGTAGGGTTGTGATTAGTTACTTTTAAGGGTAACTTACATATAATGCATGCAGTATCTACTTTCTGAGGGGAACATTTACTCATTGACACCAATACCTTTGTTCAAAATACGGAAATAAGAACTTCATAAACTATTTGCTTGTTATAACTACTTGTTATGGTTATATATTTTTACTTCAGTATTGTACAGGCGGCCTCCGCAGTTTATAAAAGACAACATCATGTTACCTGTTAATATTCGAGTGCCATCATCCCACAGATTTCATGAACTAGCAGAGCACAAACCAGGTGTGTTGTGGTTTCCTGGAGAAAGTTTTCCTAAAGAAAGTTCTGCAGAGTTGGTCTTTTTTGAGAAGCATTGCTTTGATTTGTCAAAGACAAATAAATGGTGGTAGTCGTGCTATGAATAAGGATGTGTAATCCGTTTTTTGTTTCACACATTAAGGATGTTTGGATTCTGTGAGACATTGATTGACATTTCCTTGACATGTCTTAACATACACTGGATGATTTTTTTTTTTATATTAATACATGCTCGGTAATAAGTGGATGACTTGGAATCATAAATCCAAACTTAATAGGATTCAGACATTGACTAGGGACATTTTTCTAGGATGACTTAGAAATTACATTTTTTCAGGACAATTTTTCTTTTGATAGTTGTATCATGAAAGAGTAGACCAAGGAAGTGCTACAGAAGTTACTAGAGTCTAGGGATTAGAGATGTGCAAGTTTATAAAAATTCAGTTTGCCAATGATTTCTTTTTTACATTTTTGAAAACTTTGCCAAAGTTCGCTCAAACTTTTTACCAATTTTTTTGGCTAACATATTTTGGGTAAAATTGGGGAGTTTTTCTAGGAGAATCTACATACAAACAACATTTGATATGGTAAAATATTGCTGGGGGAGAATGAGAGGGAAAGAGGGTGAGCTAGTGAGAGAGGGAGAGGGACAGAGAGCGAGAATTAGAATCTATTTAGTAGATGGCCCATTTACTCTCTCTCCCTAAATTAGGGTCTGGATTAAAGATTTCAGGGGATTTCGCTTAGAAACTGTAGACCTTGCTTTTTTTGGCTATATCAAAATTGACAAATTTTGTTTGGTTGAGAGCTGAAGAACAACCTGAGTCAGAAACGATCAATCTTACTAACAAGGTAAAATAATGTAATGCAACTGCTTTTACCACACTACAGTATATACATTGTATAGAGATGCAGCAAGACTTACTGTCACTTGACTGTGGTGGTACAAATGCTAGAACAATATCGCTGCAGGGTACCCAATCAGGAACATTGACCCCCACAGCGTTACCGCAGCAGACCCTGTCATCTCACTTTTGCATTTTTTACCAATGCACTGGAGTCAGTAAGTCTTAATACATCAGTAGGTCCCAGTTTTATCCCACAGATAATAGGTACTCGTCATAGCCTTCAGATAAAAAACATACATTTTTCTACTATAGACCCTCTACAATGTGGCTTCCGCACTGCTCACTCGACTGAAACAGCCCTCACTAAAATAACTAATGACCTCCATGCTGCAAAAGACAGAGGTCATTACACTCTGCTCATATTACTTGACCTCTCTGCAGCATTTGACACCATGGACCACCCTCTTCTCCTTCACATTCTCCATACTCTTGGTATTCATAACAAAGCTCTATCCTGGATCTCCTCTTACCTCTCCCATCGATCTTTCAATGTCTCCTCCTCCTCTAGCGGTCTCTCTGTGGGGGTACCCCAAGGCTCTGTCTTGGGACCTCTTCTCTTTTCTCTGTACATACTTTATCTAGGTGACCTAATCAATCTCTTGGATTTAAATATCACCTCTATGCTGAGACACACAAATTTACTTTTCAACCCCTGACATTACACATGCTGTACAGACCAAAGTTTCTGAATGTCTCTCTGCACTATCATCCATGGCAAAAACAAAGCTCCTCATACTTCCTCCCAAACCTGGCCCTATTACCTCCTTCCACATTACTGTTGAAAGTACTATCAATCATCCAGTAGCCCAAACACGCTGCCTAGTGGTCACACTCAACTCCTCTCTCACATTCAAAATGTATCTAAAACCTGTCGCCTTTTCCTTCGCAATATTACAAAGCTATGCGCTTTCCTATGTTCCTCGACTGCTAAAACTCTGAATGAGGCTCTCATTATCTCCCGTCTTGATTACTGTAACCTCCTGATGTCTGGCCTTCCTGCCTCTCACCTGTCTCCCCTACAATCTGTCCTAAACGCTGCTGCAAGAATCACTGTACTCTTTCCTAAATTTGTCTAAGATTCACCCCTGCTGAAATCACTCTCCCCGCATCTCGCACTCAATTCTCCTCCTCACTTTTAAAGATTTACACTCTTCTGCAAATTGTATTTCCGGAAAAATAGAGTACCACATGGATCAGGATCAGGAAAAAATCAAGTACCAGAGAGTGTGTCCCATAAAATGAAAAATATTTAATGAATCAACAGCAACCAGCTACTGTATATAACGGGGCAACAGAGGCCCCCACCAATGCATTTCGAGCATGGAGCTCTTTGTCAAGGTGCATATTATTCATTACTTACTGGGTTACTTAAGTACCTTATAGTGTGGGATCACCACAACCTAGAGTCCCATAGCTCCCAGAGGGCACACAGCAAAGGTAACTAATCCCAGTGCATACTGTATACAGTACAATAACAACCCTAGTCTAAACTCTCTAGGGGCTAACGTTGCCACCAACCAGGCTATGAGTGAACCCTCACAAGTTAAACAGGGTATACACCCACTCATCCCTGGTAATCCCTGACACACAAGGAATCAACCAACTCTACTGACTTGCGTTTTTACCTGCACTGTTATCCAGGGACTACTGAGGATAATGAAAAACCAACCAACTGCAAGTTTCACAGAATTCCCAGTAAGCCCCTTAAGCAAATTTATGTCATTTATATGTCTTTTTATTAAATGCCAAATAATCTGTTCACCTGTTGATCATCTCAGCTGTTTGTTATATGTTATGTTTGTCATGTATATCACACAGTATTATGCTATGCACTTTATTTGTTTTTTTTAAGCACGAATATCATCTATTTGGAGACACCCTGAGATCTGCACATCCACCAGGCTCGGCTATTTATATCCTTTTTCACATATATATTTATATGTTAGGCGCCATAGATACGCATTCCTTTCACCCCTTAAGCAAATGCCTTAATATGCAGTAGATCACAAGTTACACAAAACCATGTGGACTAACACTCGGCAACAACAATAGAATTATTAAACAAAAGGGATTAATCTAGGAAGGTACAGTACACAAAATATAACATATAGTATAGTAAGCAACAACAAATAAAATGGGAGGGTAGTAAAAAAGGAGTAATTTTATTTTAAATTTACAAGTAGTTCAGTTCCACCAATGGGTGCGGGATAAAGTACTTTGGGCTGGCGCAGCGGCAATGGAACAACTGCATAGGCCAATGTACTCCAAAGAGAGATCAGAGGATCTAAATGTTTTCCCAAGTGAATCTGAATTTAAAATGGCCAGGCAGGATTTTTTAATGACTTCCTGGTTCATTACCACCTATGGGACATTTTAATCTTCAGCTAATTACAGGCCTGGCCCACGTCTAACTGAAATTTGAGGATAAGAGAGAATCCAGCACAGAAGAGGTTACTGACTTGCCAATTAACGGTGCCACAGAGTCTGACATTTAGGGGGATTCAAAGGACCTCATCTCAGCAGGGTTCATGAAGCAATGGTAGAAGCTACCTGGAACACAGGATCGATGAACCACAGGGGGACCCTGGTTGATGTAACTGGGGGGTGGGGGGATGGATCATTGTATATCACAAAACTGTACACTATGGCAAAATACATTTTGCTGTATTTTACACTAAAATTAAGGGATCTGACATGGCAAGGAGGGAGCAGGCTGGGCTTAAACATTATTTTTTAAGGGAGCCCTCCCTATTGTATCACATTATGAAAGAATTACGAATTTATACTGCGTGTAGCGCTGCTTCCCCCTCCACCCCTTTGAGAGATTGGCTGGCTACCAGGTGGGTGGGTGCATGCTACCTGTAGGCTGCAGGAGATTTGAGGGTCTGCAAAGTTGTGGGGATAACAGGACAGGCTTTTTGATGTCTCAGGCTTCATTCTTCTCTTGGTGCAAGCACCTCCATCCACTGCAGGCTCCAGCTTGGCTGGAGACTGTCCCCGCAGTGCAACAAATCTGTCATACTCTCCCCCAATAGACTGTAGACAACAGCAGGTACATTATTTTGTCTCAGGTCCCAATCCTTCTGGATGGTACCTAGGCCCATTATCAGACTTGAGGCCTGGTGTTTCTCTACAGCTCGCTGAGGGGCTGAGGGCACGTCTCTATCCAAAGAGGGAGGGACTCAGACTCCTCTAATTTAGAACTGCCTCTTCCTTAGTGCAGAAGGGGAGGGCACAAGGTCTGCACCCGGATTGGGCAACACACAGACCCTGTCACACCTCCACTCCTTCCACTCAAGGAAGCTGCAAGAAGAGGGATAAACCCAAGGTAGGGGTCCTGACACAGCCTGCATATATCAGGAAGTGACAGGGAGGGCAGACTGCTAGCCACCAGGCATGCTAAATTCTACCTCTGGTGAAAGAATCCCATGTCCTCACTGGGAACCGAATTTGGGGTACCATTCATCCGCTTGGAACCTGAAATATAATACAAATGTTAAACAACACATTACACACTACAATGCAAGGCAGTCATCAATAGTGCAAATTCATCCACTGTTTACAGTCATGGAAAAAACACTTGTACCACTTCCAATGGGAAGGAGTCTAAACTTTCTACTTATAAAACTTGGGGTCAGGCTTCTTAAGCACCCACCCATCAAAATCTTTGGTCCACACAAAGTATATATTTTGGGGCCAGGCACCTGGCGGAGTTCTACCCGATCTTTAAAGATACCCTACCCACACTCCACTCTCTCATAATAGTGCAGACCCTGGACTCATTAATAAACTCCTGTTGGGTAGTTTTGGACCGTAAGTACTCCAATACTGCTTGTTTTAGCCATTCTGACCATAATGGGTTCCTGCACATATGGAAACTCGTACCCATGGGACTGTCTGTAGCGGTGTATAATGGCTTTATTAGCCCTAAAAAAATGTAACTGTTTGCATGTACCAGTCTGGCTGGGCAAAACCCCAAATTTAGGCTCCTTTGGGGACACCTCTCGGTATAATATGGCAGATCCCTTAGGTGTAACTACCCCCAAGCGAATCTCCTCCACCCTTTTACGAAGTGCTTCTGCTGTTTCTTCTGAGGAGAATTGGCCCTCTCCTCACCTACAGGTTTTAACTTTTTACTTTAGGTTAGACCATTTATCATTTATTGGACTTACACAGATATATTTCAGACAGTCCAGGAGGAGCATATAGGGGAACAAAAACAAAGAGTGCAAAATTTAAGTGCAGACGTTTGGATATAGAGATTATTGATGTGATGAAATCTTGGCTCTACTGGTATATCTACTCACAAGAAGTTTGTGGTAATAAATGCAATTAGCAGATAGGGCTGCTACCCAATAGGATGGAATGGTGTGTGAGGTTCCCTGCAGGCACGTCTCGTCGGTAGGTGATGGTATATGCAGAGAAGAAAAACAGCACTACATAGCGCAATCTTATATAAAATACTTTATGTAAAAGGTAAGTATATAAAATGTGCACTTACAATGTGCTAGATTAAAACACGCATTGGTCACAATATATGTGATATAAGTGGGTAATCCGCAGCTCTCACCGCCTCCCCTCGTTGCTCCAGAGCTCCTTCGCCTGCACTTCGGGATTCCAACTCCTCTCTATGTGTCCTCCGGTGCGTGTGACGTCACGGCTCTGCAAATGGTGAAGCTACGGGTCCCTCACTGGTCCAAAAAAACACTCAATGCGTTTCGCCCAGCCCTTGAAAGCTGTGTATGGCTTCGTCAGGAGTGTGTGGATTGGGGGGTTAATGAATATCTATATATACCCAATCCTATCCAATTATACAATTTATTCAATCAATTATCATAGCGCTATGGTCAATGTTATTCTATATCGTCAGAGCACCATTACAATTAGATAACAACATGATAGTACATTAACATCGTAAACTTCATTTGAAATATCATTCTTGGAGATTTGGTTTCACGATGGTTATATGAAAATGCCTAAATGGTATATAAGTGAAGGTATATGATATGCACATTATTATAAGAAGTTGTCTCAATAGGATTAATTGATTCAGGTTAGTGGAGGGGGTAGTGCTGCAAGTATCAATATTCTAGTTTGAGCTTGCAGCTATCACCAGCAAGAAATTGAGGAAAAGGGTACTAATTGATTCGTACATTCTTCTGTGAATGGGATTCATAATGTATATAATAATTTATTACAGTTGCAGCACATTTGAGCATATAGTATGGGCAAATATTTTCATTTCATAGTGTGGTATACTTATAAATGCTACTTTCATTTATAGCTAGATCATATGTTAACTGTCCCTACTGATCTTTGGGCGAGACTATACAAAGTGTTAATTACGTGTAATAAGTGTGTATTATATAATCTATGTGTGTATTTCAGATTAATAGTGCTAAAATACTAAGAATTCACAATTGAATGGAGAATGATATTTCATTTACATCACATTACATACGTAAACAGTAAATGTATACAATTTTATGATTCAAGAGTGTGCAAAGTGCAAAAGGATCACAGGTGCCGCTAGACTCCATATTACAAGATAGCTACACAATCATATATATATATATTTATGAAACTACTAGAAGGAACTTTTACTAAAGTGTGAAAGGGTATACAAGGGTATTCAGGTTACATCCAATGTACATGGTGGGACATTGATAGCTGAAACGACATAGATAAGGCAGGTAGAACAAAAAAAGGAGCATCATTAGAAATACAATCATATAAGGAAGGGTGCCAGATCAATTTCGGCGTTTAAACCTTTTGGCGTAAGGGTTTTTAAGCGGTGGATCCAGAATGCTTCCCTCCTAAGTAATTCCGCACCCCTATCACCTCCCCTCCAGTGTGGCAATACATGCTCTATTGCTTTGAATTGCAAGCTTGTTGGTTCACCCGCATGGCATTCTAAGAAATGCTTTGGTATGCTATGATTCTGAAGCTTTCTATTTATTCCGCTCAAATGTTCTATTATCCTTGTTCGTACAGGCCTAATAGTTTATAGTTCATAATAGCAGCAAGCCCATGTGGTCCTGTTTTTAGGATGGGAACACCATTTTAGATGGTCCGCTCCATGTGGTGTTTCCCTGATGCAGGAGCATCCATTTTTGGCATCCCTTATGTTGAATTGAAGTAAAGATGGAGGGTAAACACACTCCCTGAACAAAGCCCTAGAGTACGCCCCAGCAATTTTGTTTCTGTAGAGGATAAAGGTACACGTTCCCTGGTGTAGCCTCAGGTTATGCCCCAACATTTATTTTCTTTGAAAGAAGGGTACACTCTCCCTGGAGAAGCTTCAGGGTACACCCCAACATACTGTTCTGGAGTAGAAGGGTATCCACGTTCCCTGGAGTAGCCTGAGGGTATGCCCCAACATAATATTGATTTCGACAAGGGTCTAGGTAACCCCCTCCCTGGTGATGCCTCAGAGAGAGATTCCCCCTTTCTTACTGCTGCACTGCAGTAAAAGTCTGCCCTGTTGCTACATCTCAGCAGCGCCTCCAATGGTAGCCCTGCTTCCCCCAACCCCCTTTGGGAGATTGGCTGGCTTCCAGGTGAGGGTTGGTGCATGCTACCTGTAGGCTGCAGGAGATTTGAGGGTCCGTGATGTTTTGGGGATAACAGGACAGGCTTCTGGATGTCTCAGGCTTCATTATTCTCTTGGTGCAAGCACCTCCATCCACTGCAGGCTCCAGCTTGGCTGAAGACAGTCCCTGCAGTGGAACCAATCTGTCATACTCTCCCCCCAATAGACTTTAGACTTTGGCAGGAGGTATGTAAAACAGGAACTTCTTTATTGTAGCCACTGCAGATGGCAAAACAGCAGGTACATTATTTTGTCTCAGGTCCCAGTCCTTCTGAATGGTACCTAGGCCTGTTATCAGACTTGAGGCCTGGTGTTTCTCTCCAGCCCCCTGAGGGGCTGGGGGCACGTCTCTATCCCAAGGGGAAGAGACTCAGACTCCTATAATTTAGAACTTCCTCTTCCTTAGTGCAGAAGGGGAGGGCACAAGGTCTGCACCCAGATTGGGCAAGAGCAAAATAAGATTGAACCCGCTCTACCTATTATGACCAAAGGTCAGAAATACAGACAGGTGCAAAAAGGGCAAATGACTGAACAATGGGAGAAAGAAAAAACACCAGATGGAGCAAAGGCACTACCATCTGGATAAGTCCCTACAGTATACAATGCACTCTGTCTGTGGGGAGATAGTACCTAACTGAGGATTGGGCAATAAACAGACCTTGTCACATCTCCACTCCTGCCACTCAAGGAAGCTGCAAGAAGAGGGGTAAACTCAAGATAGAGGCCTGACACAGGCTGCATATATCAGGACTTACGTGACAGGGAGGGCAGACTGCTAGCCACCAGGCATGGCTACATGCGTAAGAAAAGAAAAAAATAGGCAGGAAATTTGATACTTTCATACTTGAATTAAAGTATCACATTTCCTGTCTCCTTTTTCTCCAATATTTAAATAAACTAATCAATTTCATATAGCTAATTAAAACTGCACTTTAATTTTGTGTCCAATTTTCTTGATATCGTTTGATTGTTGACAAAGGATGCATTATTAACATGTAAGGCAGGTGACATTATCCATTGTTAAACCATAATTTGATTCCTCTATTTTGGTCCATCAATTTTGTCTGCCAGTGTTATGGTTGCAATACTAAACCGCAATACATTATATTTGAACACAAACAAGAAATGTCCTAATCGTTGTAACCATATAACAAGGCATAGAACTTAATTTAATTCTCTAAGACAGAAAACTTGGCGACAAAGCCTTTTTTTTCTCATGTTAAGTCATTTAAAGAACATACACCAACCTTTAACATTTGTGTGTCACACTGTAAATTCAAAAGACATCTGATAAGGAGCAGTTTGTATATTTGGAAGGTAGTTTTAAGGGCACATGCCCCTAAAACAAAGGTGGTCTGTAAGAAGGTTCTCAATGAAGATAAGCATCTGCCATAAAGTCTTGGAAAATAAATGTCAGTGAAGGCAAGTGAGAACAGAAGTTCAGAGGGTGGTGTTCTAGTGCTCTGGCCAAACATTAGGGGAACATGGCTCTCTGTATCCTTTGGATAATTTTCAGTCAAATTTCTTATTAGGTTAGTGATGGACTGTGCTACGGTTTCATGAGCTTATTCAGCATAGAACTTTTAAATAAAGATGGGAAAAAACAGAACCTACCATAAAGTTACGTTGGAAAACCAAATACAAAACCCAAACCAGATTCTTTAAGATTTTTAGAAGCAAACCCAAAATGGAAATTCAAGCATTTCTTAAGAACTAAGACCAAAACACCAGGCCAAGTGTCAACCTCGAGGATTAAAAAAAATTCTTACATAATATTTATGAATAACTTTTGATTTGTTTTATTATTGGTTGTTGAATTTCAAGAGAAATATGCAGGAATGCTACAAGAAAAAGCATCAATCTACATGAGATAAAAACGAACCATGCATGTGTTTTTGTTATGGTTGTGTAAAATATAGGGAAATTAACTTTGTTTTTATATTTTAATTTGATCATACATTTGATTTTTGATTTTTTAATTTTGGATCTACAAAAATGCAAAATTGAATGTTTTTACTGTTTATTAACATAATTAATAAAGCAGCATTTCCTCCAAAACCCCAAAGTCTACACAATGTTTAATTTTTTATTTCCTTTTTCATATTTAGTATCCATACAGTACATTTTCCAAATATAGCAGTACTTTTCAAAGCAGGATCGTACCTTTGCCTAAGAATGCATCTGAATCCCTGACAAAGCTTCATGCAGTAATGTAATGTATACAACGATCAGATTCCATCATTGAAATAAAGACAAACTTTTATTTGCACAACAGAAGCTAAGGAAGAGCAGTACAAGATTTCCCAAATCTGCCCCCCCTTAAGTTGGATGGGTTTGCATTCGCCAAATTAATCTTCAACATTTGTTTATAGTTTTACCAAAGTAATTCAATTGCTTGTATGGTGCATACTAGAGATGTGCGAAATTGTTTTGCAGGGTTGGATCCGTTTTGGTTCCTTTGGTCCACGGATCAGTATCAAAAAGGCTAATCTGCCTTTTCCGGAAAAAATATTCTAGCACTGCAAGAGCTTGCATTTTTTGAGATTTGTTCTAATATTGTATTATTGACTGATATACTGTATATCCTTTGCCATTCTAATTGTACTGTACCACTTTATTGCATTCAACCACTTTATTACAGTCAACCACTCTATTGCATTCAACCAATTTATTGCCAATTCCATTTATAATTTGTTATACAGTATGTACTTGTTATATAACACATTATTTCTTTTATTTTGTTCTCATTGTTATTTATTAGTTATTTGAATTATTAGCATGTTATGTTTAGTTTTCATCTACATGCTATTTTATTATAATTTACATACATGAGTTTATTTTATATTACTTATATTTGTGATAGACAATTAAACATGTATATTTGCTATCTGTTATATTGTATCCTTATTGGTATCAACCTTGGTCACTTAATTTACCATCTGTGTTTTATTATCTAATTGTTGACTGTTACTGAGTTCTTTATAAATACTTCTCTCACTCATTCTTTTGCCACACCCCTGATGAAGTCATCTTGTGTTGACAAAACGCGCAGCATAGTGACATCATTACGTGCCACGCTGCAGCTTACATGGACTCAAACAAGCACAGAGCTTGATTCTACTACCTGCATCTTCCCCAGAGCACTCAACTGGACGGTCAGCTGGAACTTTACAATCTTTTTCCTTCAGCTCTTATGCTGTTACAGTAACTGTGGTTGCTACATTTGAACCCGTTGGAGTTCTACACTGCAGTTGCCTGATGAGCATCGGAGACGACTTCCTATGTGCACCCCTCTGCTGCCATTGTCTACAAATACCTGAGCCGGTAACATAAATTGAATCATTCCAATATGAGTTTTTAATACGTATCATGTAAGTCATCATTTGTCTCATGTTTTTTATTAAATTACCTTTGACATTTTTTATCACACTATGTAGCATGCACTTCTCACATACATACATACATACATACATACATACATACATACATACATACATACATACATACATACATACATACAGTTAGGTCCGAAAATAATTGGACACTGATACAAGTTTTGTTATTTCGGCTGTGTACCAAAATAAATTCAAGTTACAGTTAAATAATGAATATGGGCTTAAAGTGCAGTCTATCAGCTTTAATTTGAGGGTATTCACATCCAAATTGGAGGAAGGGTTTAGGAATTACATCTCTTTAATATGTAGCACCCTCTTTTTCAAGGGACCAAAAGTAATTGGACAATTGACTCAAAAGCTGTTTCATGGACAGGTGTGGGCTATTCCTTCGTTATTTCATCATCAATTAAGCAGGTAAAAGGCTCAGAGTTTATTCCAGGTGTGGCATTCGCATTTGGAAGCTGTTGCTGTGAACCCACAACATGCGGTCAAAGGAGCTCTCAATGCAAGTGAAACAGGGCATTCTTAGGCTGCAAACAAACCCGAAAATCCATCAGAGAGATAACAGGAACATTAGGAGTGGCCAAATCAACAGTTTGGTATATTCTGAGAAAAAAAGAACGCACTGGTGAGCTCTGCAACACAAAAAGGCCTGGACGCCCACGGAAGATTACAGTGGTGGATGATCGTAGGATACTTTCCATGGTAAAGAAAAACCCATTCACAACATCCAGCCAAGTGAAGAACACTCTCCAGGAGGTAGGCATATCATTATCCAAGTCTGCCATAAAGAGAAGACTTCACGAGAGCAAATACAGAGGGTTCACCACAATGTGCAAAAAATTCATAAGCCTCAAGAATAGAAAGGCCAGATTAGACTTTGCCAAACAATATCTAACAAATCCAGCCCAGTTCTGGAACAGCAGTCTTTGGACAGATGAAACTAAGATCAACCTGTACCAGAATGATGGGAAGAAAAAAGTATGCAGAAGGCTTGGAAAGGCTCATGATCCGAAGCAAACCACATCACCTGTAAAACACGGTGGAGGCAGTGTGATGGCACGGGCATGCATGGCTTACAATGGCACTGGGTCACTAGTGTTAACTGATGATGGGACAAAAGACAGAAGCAGCCAGATGAATTCTAAAGTGTATAGGGATATATTGTCTGCTCAGATTCAGCCAAATTCAGCGAAGTTGATTGGACGGCGCTTCCCTTTACAGATGGACAATGACCTAAAACATACTGCGAAAGCAACCCAGGAGTTTTTTTAAGGCAAAGAAGTGGAATATTCTGCAATGACCGAGTCAATCACCTGATCTCAACCCGATCGAGCATGCATTTCACTTGCTGAAGACAAAACTTAAGGCAGAAAGACCCACAAACAAACAACAACTGAAGACAGTTGCAGTAAAGGCCTGGCAAAGCATCAGAAAGGAGGGAACCCAGCATTTGGTTATGGCTATGTGTTCCAGACTTCAAGCAGTCATTGCCTGCAAAGGATTCTCGACAAAGTATTAAAAATGAACATTTTATTTATGATTGTGTTAATTTGTCCAATTACATTTGAGCCCCTGAAATAAGGGGACTGTGTATGAACATGGTTGCAATTCCTAAACGTTTCATACAAAATTGTTGTTCAACCCCTTGAATTAAAGCTGAAAGTCTGCACTTCTATTGCATCTCGGTTGTTTCATTTCAAATCCATTGTGGTGGCGTACAGAGCCAAAATTATGAAAATTGTGTCAGTGTCCAATTATTTCCGGACCTAACTGTACATACATATATCATGATCAACATTATAAACTAATAATACAACAACGACAATATGATAATTAAAATATAAAAATAAAACAATCCAATACAATAAAGTGCATAGTAAAATTAAAAACGACCAATAATAATAATAATAATCTCTGACCCCAATAATGAAATAGAGATAAACAAACAGAGAGAAAAAAGAATAACAATAAAAATAAAATACAACCAGTTCGTTTGACAGTCCACTTAATAATTAAAATGTCCAAGCTGGGATGAGGGCTGCTTTCAGAGGGAAGGAACCAAATCAAAAACGATATCTAAACAAAATAAAAAAGAAAGTGCACGGCCCATGGCATAAAATCTTTAAACATTTAATGGAAAGGATAGGGGAAGGGGAGTAAACAGGCTCACTCACAGATATTAAAGCAATTGTGAACACAAATAGTCATCGCCACATCAGGTAAGTACACCATCGGCAACCACTAGTGGGATCCTCAGCAACCTTTACGAAGCTCCTGGAAGAGCCTGGGTCCTCGGTAAAAAGTTCCCAGCAAGACTGCTAGCTCCAATGAGCAGTAAATGCTGTTTAAGCCTCCTGCAGCTCCAGAGACGGGATCCGGCCACGATACACGCCCCTCCGTATACACACACACACACAGTTAAGTACCCCACACTGATGAGACCCATTAAGGTCGAAGTGGCTGTCTGTGGGTGGGTTTACTGGCTCGTGTCTTAACCAAGCAAAGACTATAAATACCCTTAAGGAACACATATCACAGCATAAAAGTAACATAAAAAATGTGCTATCTGATACATCTGTGGCATGGCATTTTAGAGAACAGGGACACAATCCAGCACAATTAAGGTATCATATTATAAATCATGTCAAACCCCTTTGTAGGGGTAGATACAGTAGAGAAATAATTCTCCTTCAGAAAGAGGCAAAATGGACCTTTTTACTAGATACAGTATCCCCAAGGGGCCTAAATGAAAGACTGAAACTTCACTGGTTTTTAGGCTTTGGGTCAGTCTCTATAAATAGACCCAACTATATGTGGGTGGCAGCATTAGGGACATGGTCTTCAACCATTTGTCTCCTCAAGGCCATGACTGCTAAGGGTCTCTTTACCACCAAGAGGTTTACAGGATTGTTCCTAAGATTGTTGTCCCTAGTCATAGTCCATAGTTACATTTATGCCTTGCATTATCAGCCACTCACCATTATGTTAAATCTTTGCTTGTTGGTATTGTTTTGCTCCATTGGTGCTCATCTCGTGGAGACTGTCTACCGTGGTACGTATACATCATGATTAGATTGTTAAAGGTGTTCATGTGCTGGCAGTATGATTTAACATAGATCACTTCTGTTTACAGCTTTGTTCCTCATGGTACTGGACTTCATGCAAGAGTAGGACTCCAACATCTGTTAGTACAGCTCCTGTTTACTATTATGCACCACATGTTAATAATATGTTTTGAGAGATGTGTCCTCTATTTACTTGTCCCTTACTGCACAGCAGTCTAGTTGTGCGATTTCATGTGGTTCACTCCCTGTTTTGTTGATATTTGTTATGTTGCTTAGCAACATGATATCATCGCATCGTGACGTCATTCGCGTCATGACGCTCCGTTGCGCGATGACGTCAGACGTCATAGGCAGAAGTAATTAGGCTGTAGTGTGTGCTCAGCCTCTCATCACAGGTGTTGTTGGGGGTAGGTGATTCTACTAAACCTGTAGGGGTATTTATAGTAGTTTGTTTAGTATCACATGTTATGTGTTTGGTCTGAGGAAAGGACATTTGGTCCTGAAACGTCACTTTCACTGGCTCTGGTGAATTGAATACAAACAGATGTTTTTGTACTCTACTCAAGTCTTTTGTGTGCTTCTTCTAATTTGTATCTTCTACCATTTTGGGATCCAGCTTTGAGATGCCGGTATCAGCAGAAGGTGAGCACCAAAAGGAAAATTCTTTATACAGTATGTACAATTATTAACAGTGGAAATGGAAATTAAATTAAAATGGAAATATACTGTATGCTCATTTGCATGTCTTAGGCAGGTCTGCAACCCCGCCTTTCACCATTATCACCCAGCACACAGCACTTCCACTGCAGCAAGGGATTCTGGGAAACGACATGCAAATGAGCACACAGTGCCACTTTTTGCTTCAAAAACCATTTTAAACATGGTTCCTTATAGGCTTAAGCTTGCTGCATGGTCACAGCTTTGAGCACAGCCAGGGTTAAGATGCATAGCCAGAAAACCCACCCACAGACAGCTGTTTCGACCTTAATGGGTTAATAACTTAACTAACTATGGTAAAGCCCATCCTAATTGCTTCATTGCATAGCCAGTTAACCAACCCCACACTGATGAGACCCATTAAGGTCGAAACAGCTGTCTGTTGGTGGGTTTTCTGGCTATGTATCTATGCTCCCTTCCTCCGTTAACACACGAGAACACTGATCTGCTCCCGGGATCACAACACAGGCCTAGGTTGGTGTCAGGTGATGTGGCCAGGGGGATTGCCCTAATTACACAACATTCTGCGCATGCGTGATACCAACCTAGGCCTGTGTTGTGATCCCGGGAGCAGATCAGTGTTCTCGTGTGTTAACGGAGGAAGGGAGCAGCATTGATTGAGAAAACCCTGGGGAGCGATTCATGCTGTCTGTAGGGTTTACCACGGAACCATTAGGGTATATATATACGGACATATCACTCTTCCCCACTACCCTTTGAAAAAGTCACCCGTGTGTGACGAAACGCGTCAGGGAGCGTCATCACGTAGACGCACAGACACTACGTCATCACGGAGCGCAGGAGGAAATTTACTCGAGCGCCGGAAACCACAGAGACCCGCGAGCAAAGCTGTTTTTCCTTGGGATCTTTGGAACTTGTCACCTAACCATCCACCTACCCAGGAACTCTTGCAACAGTGTGGTTCATCCATCTTTGGGACCGAGGGTCTTCTACAGCATCAATACAGTTACCAGATGGTGGTGATTATGATCACGATATGCTTTTAATACTTGTACCCTTGTGAGTGCATTTTTTACCCCCCCTTCCCCTTCCCCTCAATAAATTTACGGTTTTATACTATGGGGCATGCGCTCTCTCCTCTCTCCTTTTTGCAGATTCCTTTCGGATGTGGTTTATCCCCCTGAGAGCAGCCGGAGACCCCCAAAACCAACCTTCATTTTTCATCATTGGACTATTACCTTGAGCACTGGTTTTTACCCTCTTCATTATATTCATTTATTTTTTTTCATATATATTTTTTGTAATAGTATCTAATGTGTATGGTATCACTCATCACAGTATTAAATCATATATAGGATATATACTGTTTATTCACTATATTAGTTTAGGCACTTAGGGCCTCATGCAGTAAGCCCCGATAAGGCTTTTTCGGCATTTTATAGCCGTTTTTTGCCCTCCTGATTCAGTTAGCCCCGATAAGTGGGAATTATCGGCAACTTTTCTTCCGAAAAAATTTTTTCGCCACCCGGCTGCCGATAAGCCACTTATCGGGACTTTTTTTTCCCGCCTGAATTCAGTAAGCCCCGATCAGCTTTTCGGTGCTGATCGGCAGGCCAGATTGGAGATTTTATGGCCAATCCAGCCCGCCAACTAAAGTTGGCAACTTGCTGAAGGAGAAGCATCGGCAAGGGCGACACTTAGGAAAAATCAGCCCTTTTTCCTGCCTGTGATTGATGCTGGGGGTCTCCGGAGCTGATACCCGCACCGGAGCCCCCCGGCATGCATCCGAGGCAGGAAAAAGGCATTTAAAAGCCACTTCATTACCTTAGCGGCTAACCGCTAAGGCAATGAAGGGGTTAACCCACCGTGCCAGCGTTATTGTGGGTAGCGGGGATGGGTGAGGGGGGTATTTGGCCCTGGGTGTGAGTTTAGGACTTGCGGGGGGGATGCGGGGGCACTTAACCCCTTCACGACCGTAGCGGTTAATACCGCTACGGTCCTGAAGGGGTTAAGGCCTCCCGCTACCCACCCGCAAGCCCTAAACTACCACCGTTGGGGCTAATGCCCCCTTCACACACCCCCACTACCCACAATAATAAAAAAAACACACCCCAGCCCCACAATAACGAATTAAATAAATAATTAAATAATTATATATATATATATATATATATATATATATATATATATATACCCAACAACACCTATACCCCCCTAACATACAGTATAGTAATGGGCAGAATGACTATTATCCACAAATGGATAATAGTGCAGTTGTCCATTTACAATACATACACAACAATAAAGACTTTAAATACATACTGTATAGCACTCACCCATGTCCCACTGCCACGATGAAGGCCATCCTCATCTTCATCCTGGCCATGCCCCATCCGCTTCTGCAAAACAAACACAAGAATTACAACATCCAAATTAATGTCCCCTAACCCCTTAATCACCATAGCGGTTATTAACTGCTACAGTTATTAAGGGGTTAAGCCACCATCACCCACATACCCTCCCCCACAAAGCCCCCCAACCACCCTCACCCAATACCCACAGGGGAGTCCTACCAAATACCCTTGGGCCTAATACCCAATACTTGGGCCGGACTCACATGGTAAGCCAGCCAATCAGAGCGTGGTAACTCCATCCCTACTCTGATTGGTTCAAGTACCATGTGAGTCCGGCCATGTGTCATTTCATGACGTTTTCTTAAAGGCAATAGCAGCAAAGCCATTCTGATTGGCTGTGCTGGCATTGCCTTTAAGTGACGTCATCAATTTTTTTTACATCGGCCAAAACACATGCTTTTCACGGCCCAATCAGGGCCGTGGGAACCATATGACGACAAATGTGACGTCATAGGCCTTTAAAAGCCTATGTCGTCTCATTTTGAAGGCAGATGCCGAGGAGGACGGACCTCCTCCTGAAGATTGAAGACCAGGGCGTGGCACCGGACGTCAAGAAGACCCCGGAACAAGGTATTTTAATACAGATTCACTAAGAATAAAACTAGTACAACCCTTGATTGTCATGTTTTATTATTTTAATGTTTAATTTGTTATGTTTTTTTCTTTTATGGGTTCCTGTTCCTGGATCGTGTCGTGGATTGTTTCTTGGATTTCTTCGTGGCTTGCTTCCTGGATTGGTTCCTGCACTTGTTCTTGGATTGGTTCCTGGTTTGATTCGTGGATTTGTTCCTGGATTGTGTCGTGGATTTGTTCCTGGATGGTGTCGTGGATGGTGTCGTGGATTGGTTCGTGAGTAAGCTGATCAACGGGAGTCGGTGGTGGCAAGTAATGGTAAGTTAAATAAAGAAATGTACTTAATGTAACTGTTTTTTTGTGTTGCTTTTTCATGTTTTCATTTTTTATAATGCATATAATTTCTTCCCACTGTATTTATGTCTGTATGTATGTGTACAGATATATATACAGGGTAAGAAATGATAGTGTTGTTAAAGCTTCTAATTCTGTATTGTTAATCATTGTGGCTATGCATTGATGTGTGCTAAATGTATTTTATTTTTAGACAGATGTAAGTTTTGGGCTTCCAGGCCGTACAGTAGGATATGGAAAGCCTTGCTTTAGTATATTGTAATTGTTGGTGTACTTTTGACTATGTTTTGAAGTTGTTCTCTGTTAGGATAGCTTTAGTTCATTGTGTAATTGGTATGGATGGTATTTTAATTGTTTAGGGATGTAATTGATGTGTGGTAATTCATTGATGGTGAGTTTATTGTATTAAATAATATACTTCTTGTGATGTATGGCGATTTGAGTGGCATTATTGTATTGTTAACATTGATTTGCAGCGTGTACATGCAGTTTACATGTTATGCTACATGTATACACTGTAAATGCAATGTTTTATGAGGCATGTGAGCCTACAGATTGAATGATTAAATGGAATTTGGTTAGGCAATTGGTTTTTATTTCACTGAGGATGTTATGCATAACTGTTGTAGGCATTGCAGGATGGCTTCACCCCTTAATTACCTTTCAGGTTAGTACCCGATAAGGTGATTAAGGGGTTCAGTGTTATGTTAATGATATTCAAATGTTGTGGCTATTTCTAATGTTGGCAACGGACCCCAAGGATGATGCTGGCGACGGAGACTTCTTATTGATGAGGTTAGTACAATTTTCTTTACATTTTAACGTTATTGAATGTGTTTAATAATGGCCAAATAATGTATTATCCCTATGTGGATAATAGTTATTTGGCACATTATTGTACTGTATGTGCTGGGGGAGGGGGTATTAGGCCCAAGGGTATTTGGTAGGACTCCCCTGTGGGTATTGGGTGAGGGTGGTTGGGGGGCTTTGTGGGGGAGGGTATGTGGGTGATGGTGGCTTAACCCCTTAATAACTGTAGCGGTTAATAACCGCTATGGTGATTAAGGGGTTAGGGGACATTAATTTGGATGTTGTAATTCTTGTGTTTGTTTTGCAGAAGCGGATGGGGCATGGCCAGGATGAAGATGAGGATGGCCTTCATCGTGGCAGTGGGACATGGGTGAGTGCTATATGTATTTAAAGTCTTTATTGTTGTGTATGTATTGTAAATGGACAACTGCACTATTATCCATTTGTGGATAATAGTCATTCTGCCCATTACTATACTGTATGTTGTGTATTGATGCTATGTTTATTGGGGGCATTTGTCCCCAATAAACATGCTACTATGCGTTAACCCCTTCATTGCCTTAGCGGCTATCCGCTATGGTAATGAAGCAGCATTAATGTATTTTAATAATATTGTGCGGAAGCAGGAGGCCCCCTGAGCTGAAGCGCATTTATTTGTGGCTCAGAGACCCCCTGCCTCCCGAGTTACAGGCCCCGGTTTGGGCCATCGGTTACAGTGTGGACGCCATGTTTATTGCGGGGACGCTATAAACATGGCGGCGACACTGCCACCCGATGACACATACCGGGGCCTGTAACTCGGGAAGCAGGGGGTCCCTGCTCCACAAAGCAATGCGGTTCAGCTCAGGGGACCCCCTGCTCACTGTACAGTATAATTAAAAAGACATTCATGCTGCTTCATTACCGTTGCACATAGCCGCCAAGGTAAGGAACGAGTCTTTATTGATGTGTGTGTGTTTTATTTATACTGTACATGTGCAGAGGGTCTCCGGAGCAGAACAGCATTGGTTTGAGGTCCGGGGACCCCCTGCCCCCCGAGATACAGGCCCCTTTATGGGGTGCCGGTATCCCTCTGGTTTGTTTACTGGTCGCGGTCACGTGATCGGGACCTTTAAACGCGGAGGGATACCGGCACCTCATAAAGGGGCCTGTATCTCGGGGGGCAGGGGGTCCCCGGACCTCAAACCAACGCGGTTCAGCTCCGAAGACCCCCTGCACATGTACACTATGAATAAAAGTTGTTTTTAAATACTTTTTTTGGTGACGAAGTTTGCACTGAGAGAACGGCTTGTCTCTCTCAGCTGCAAACATCTATCGGCACCAAAGGCTTATCGGGAGCCTTATCGGGAGCCAGGCTGTATCGCCACAGCTCATCGGCAGCTTTGCTTTCGCAGTGCTTCAGCAGGGATCGGAAGGATTCGGCCCTTACTGAATACTGCGAGGGCAAATCGCCCCAAAAAAACATTTTCGCAATTCGTGCCGAAAATTTTGTATCGGGGCTTACTGCATGAGGCCTTTAGTTTACTATTTTTTATAATAGCACATATATTCAATACATCCTAATTATTTCACTCACACCCTCACTAGGCGCTGCTTTATTGTTTTGTTTGTCTTATATATAAATATAAATATATATATATATATATATATATATATATATATATATATATATATATATATATATATATATACACACATATTCCCCAGAATTTCCACCTACAGTATTTTAAACACATTTACAACTCCTGGGGATGTTGACATATTCGGATGATTCAAAGCCCCAGAGTTATCAAAACGCGATCCACTGTATCGTGCCAGAATCAGTGATATCTGCCGATAATGTCAATGAATATTATCGATTCGGATCATGCTTTGATGACTCCGGGGCAAAGAGTCTTAACGTTTGCTTTTCAAGGAAGATCCTCCGACATTTGGCACATGAAAATTGTTTTTTTGCTACGTCAGTACAGGATATTGGGACTTATGAGCAAGTGATACTTTCTAATTTACAATTAACTATATACATATATCATCTAACTAATACAACGTGAATTAAAAAAAATAATTATATACACACATATGGTACAACAGAAGAATGTTCAATTAATGTTAACATCTGATCATTAGCAGATCAGTCATCAATCTCCCTCCTGCTTTAATTAGCTTAAGACTCCAAGTTTCAAAAACTGGCAGAAATAGGTACAATAGGTACAGCTTTATTTAATATTGTAGGTACAGTATATAAAAAAACAGGTACGTACTTGCTAAATAGGTGCAGTTGGAGGGTATGACAAAGCTCAAAAGATTGTACAAAAAAAACTGTCCCTACGCACAAGCCAATACTGTATAAGCAAGGAAATAACATGGTTTTAGTGCTTAATGGCAGCTCCAAACATGGAATACTATTGCTTGTTTGCTTGAAGGCACCATTTCTGAAAAATTATTTTAAAAGTATTAAATCACCACCCACTCTGTATGCGCTCTTTTAATAAAGGCTTACAAATGGAAACGTTACTTGGCTTTTATAGTTGATTTTGTAGGTACATACCCCCACTGTAGTATTAGGTTACATATAAATCAAATTAACGAAGGTGGAAATTCATGCTAACTTTTATTTAAAGCAAGGCACTGAATACATTTTAAAATTTTTCATATTATTTTGGTATTTTACTAGTTTATTGATACATGTGTTAAAATAAACATGTACCAGCAGGTAACCTATGCTGATGGCTTGCTGCCATAAATGCGTTCCATGAACTCTGTCCATTCAGTAAGGGCAGATTGAAATCTCACTCTTGTAATTACAACCAGGATTATCCAACTAATAGCATTGTATCACCACCAAAACGTTTCTGCCATTATTTTAACATCATAGGCTTGATCCCTGAATGTAGAAAGAAAATTTGGAAATTGCATTATGGGTTACTAGTTAATAGAGTGATTTTACCTGCATTTTGTTTATTTTCTTTCTTGAATCGGTTTTATAACAGCCAGCAAGCATTTTGTGGCTAAATTCAAAACTCTAAACAAATATTCAAACCACAAACCATCTGGTATTTTCACTAAGTGATAGTTTTACAGCTTTGTAAACAGCAGTCTGAAGGGAATGAAACTATGAGACAAGTTTCCTGTTATGAGTTAAAATGGTGTAAATATGCAGTTGGGTAGGTTTGATGGGGAGAGGGAGAGCATATCAATAAAATACACTATGGTAGTGGTGGTTAACTCCCCCCGCAATCTTCCAGGCAAGCCTAACTACCCACCTTTGGACTACTATCCCCTTCATCCAACTACTCTGCCCCAAGAAACAGGCTATTGAGGATAAACCCCTTCATTGCCTTAACGTCTAGCCGCTAAGGTAATGAAGCTGTTTTAATAAAAAATTTAATACTAGTGTTCGTGAGCAGGGGGTCTCAGGAGCAGAACCGCATTGATATGAGGTCCCGGGACCCGCTGCTTCCCGAGATACAGGCCCTGTTATTGGGTGCCGGTATCTACTATGCATTTAAATCCCACGGTCACGTGCCGCTAGACATTTAAATGCATAGGAGATACCGGCACCCCATAACAGGGCCTGTATCTCGGGAAGTAGGGGGTCCCCGGACCTGAAATCAACGCCGTTGTCTCCGGAGACCCCCTGCTCACGTACACTAGTATTAACATTTTTATTAAAATCTTGCGATCGCTGGTGAGATATGCGTTGGCCAGATCGCTTTATGTTGCCGGGTGAGCCCTTTTGAGAGAAGCGAACATCACGTTGCTGGCTACTCGCCAGTTTTGGGCATTTTGCTATTGCAGGTATTTGAGGCTTTTTTAATACCGTGATAGCAACGCTCAAAAATCTGGCGGTGTAACTGGGCCAGCGATTTTTTTTATGAAGGCTTATAGAATAGGACCCTTACAGTCTATTCACTTTAACAGCCTTAAGATACCTTATGACTTAGTTTCATTTAGGGGAAATGACCTGAGTGTTTTATGACGTAACAATAATTATAGGCTAAATTTCAGGGCATTATTGAAATCCCTGCTCTCTGATTGGTTAAAATTCCGGGCATTATCCAATCAGTAATGGGCCGGTATTTTTGGCAGCTTGCCAAGTTTTTCAGCCAATCAGCTTTCAGGTTTCATTCACAAAGAGTGAAATTTGCACTTAGACAGGGGAGGTGATTGGACAGAAGCCACCAGCAAGGCACTGACTCCTCCCCCTCCCTGTCTGCAGAGAACTTCGCACAGGAGGGTGAAGGGAAAGGTTTGTGTGTCTGCTGAGTGTGCTTTGTGGGTGTAATGGGGGCAGCAGAGTGTTTTATTTGTGTTTGTCTTCTGTTGGTGTGTGTTTTGTGGGTGTAGAGGGGGCAGCAGAGTCTTGTTGGTGTGTTTCTGCTGTGTGTGTTTTGTTCTTGTAGAGGGGGAGCTGCAGTGTGTGTGGCTTCAGTGTGTGTTTTGTGGGTGGAGGAGGGGTGCAGAGTGTTTTGTTGGTGTGTGTCTGCAGAGTGTGGGTTTACAGGGGGCTGCAGTGGGTGAAGAGGGGGGGCTGCTGGTGTGTGTTTTGTGGATGTAGAGGTGGCAGAGTCTGTTTTGTGGATTTATGTGTCTGCAGTGTGTGTTTTGTAGGTGGAGGAGGGGTGCAGAGTGTTTTGTGTGTGTGTGTCTGCAGTGTGTGGGTTTACATGGGGGCTGCAGTGGGTGTAAAGGGGGGCTGCTGGTGTGTGTTTTATGGATGTAGAGGGGGCAGCAGTCTGTTTTGTTAGTGTGTGCGTGTGTGTCTGCAGTGTGTTTTGTGGGTGTAGAGGGGGGGCTGCTGTGTGTTGTGTGTGTTTTGTGAGTGTAGAGGGTGGAGAGGGCTGCAGTGTGTGCGTGTGTGTAGTTGAGGGGGGCTGCACAGTGTGTAGGGGGGACTGCAGAGTGTGTGTTTGTGTATATAGGGGGGGTTGCAGAGTGTGTGTTTGTGTGTATAGAGGGGGCTGCAGTGTGTGTGTGGGTCTGTGTAGATGTACAATTTACTTTTAATAAACTTGCAGTAAAAGCATAAGAATGTAGACCATCATGCTGATAAAAATCAATATGACTACAAAAATGTATCTTTTTTATGAAAAATTAAAAATATGCCTACATTTAGCCTATAATAGTAATAATCCCTGAAGAACAGGGCATTACTGGTCAATAATGCCCTGGCTGGGTTAAAGTCCCTCGGCTTCGCCTTGGGCCTTCAACTCTTCCAGACAGGGCATTATTATACAGTAATGCCCTGTTCTTCAGGGATTATTACTTAAATAAAAATCCCACTAAGATTTAAAGCATACTAGCTGAGAGACCCGGCGTTGCCCAGGAGCAAAATGTCTCGCTCCCTCCTCTCTCTCCACTCCCCCTGTCTGTTTCTCTGCTCCCCCCTATTTCTCCGCTCCCCCTCTCTTTCTCGGTTCCCCCCCGCATGTGCAGCTCCTGTCCCCTCCCTACAGTGTCACACACACACACACAGTGTCACACACACACAGTGTCACACAAACACACACACACACACACACAGTGCCACACACACACACACAGTGCCACACACACACACACACACACACACACACACACATACACACACACACACACACACACACACACACACACACACACACACACACACACACACACACACACACACACACACACACACACTGTCACACACAGTGGCACACACACACATACACTGTCACACACACACACACACACACACACACACACACACACACACACACACACACACACACACACACACACACACACACACACACACACACACACACACACACACACTGGACAGGAGGAGGGGTGGAGGGTGAGTGGAACGGATGCCAATCCGAACCGCCCCTCCACGCCCATCTCCCGCACCGTGCGGGCAACCAAGGGTGCGCCGTGGGCAAGTGGACCAGAGGGAAGGGCATGTCCGCCATTGCCTTGCTCCCCCCTCCCGCTGGCATGTTCCGCTGTGCGTGGCAGGAGGTGATGGCGGAGCAGCAGAGGGTGAGGGGGGGTCATGTTGAGGGGGGAAGGTGCGCCGAGGGGAAGGTAGCGGGGAGGTGAGTAGTCAGCCGCGCCGGTCCGCACTCCACCCCTTCCCCCCCCGCAGCCAAGCAAGGCAAGGTAGCGGGGAGGTGAGCTGCGGGTGAGGGTGGGTGATGGAGGGGGGTGAGCCAGCGGGGTGCAGGTGAGCTTTAGGTGATGGGGGGTGGATCCAGCAGCCCAGACCGCGGGGTGAAGAGGAGAGTGGCCGGGTGGTTGTGCGTGTGTGTATGTCCCAGCTTTGTCGGCGGAAAGCAAGCTAATGAGAGGTGTGCGGGGGCTGGGCCGGGCCACGGACCAATCTGATTGGGCAGAGGCTAAGTGACAGACCGATGGACCAATCAGATTGCCCATAAGAACAGCAAACATACAATGTTTTCAATTATATAGATATAGACTATATGTAATCTTTTCTTGTTTCCCATTTCTCAGTCTGTACATTATAATAAAATATTTTATTTGCCACTTCAATAAAGTAAATGTGAGACATACAGATCTAGCAGACGTTATTGCTCCCACTGGCTCGTTGTATCGGGACACACACAAACGGCCTGCAATAATGTCTGTTATACCTGTATGCACAATTTACATGATGTAGGCTGTGACATTGACCACAGTGATAACCTACTATAATATATCCCAATATACATTAGAACATCACAGACTTTCCCTATGATTCAGTGGTAATGTTGTCAGAATACATGGTGATATATCATGACAGAACAGACAATGCATGGGTTATATTGGCATCTACAAGGCTTACATTAGGATGTTTGAAAGATCTATGCTAGTAATATAAATGTGCTTTTCATTTTTTAAACTAGTTCTGAGATATACTAGTGTTTTATCCCATCCCAGTTTTTTCCCACGTCCTCTAAAAACAACTTTTCATAATGCTTTGAGTAGCCGGAAAATGAAGGTTTAAGTGCAAAATTATCTCTTAAGTAGTTATTAGAAAATATTGCATGAAAACATCTAATGGCGGTAGGAAAAATTGCAAAGTAATGTCTCCATGCCACCTAAGAAAATCTCCATTCCTAAAGCTATTGATTATTTGTAGGTTAAAATATGTGGTACCTTTCATTGGACCAACATTAAAATGTATTATACATGTAACACCTCTATCTCTATCTATGTACTATGGTGTTATGGTGCTGTGGTGCTCACCTGGTGGTTCCCAGGATGCTGAGTCTCTGCGATGTAGGGAGCTTGGGGTACAGTATTCATTGGTGTGGTGCAGCGCATCAACCCATAGGGCTCTGCCATAGGCAGGGATTCATCCCCAAAGGACTCTCATAGAACAGGAATCACTCTACAGTGCAACAGGGTTTATTGAGGTAACAGCAGACATAGTACATCCAGTCTTTCCATAGCCCTTCTCATGCAAGAGAGGTTCCCCATTTTGGACCCTACTTAACCCAGAGTAGATGCCACCTCGCAGCTTGCATTGGGACTAGTGTCAGAGCCTAGCTTGCAGGACCCCTAGTGTTGACTGCCTTCCTATGACTATTCATCCAAGGGGCTTGAGGCCCCCAGGTAGTCTGAGCATATTCCCCCATCCCCAGCCCATGGCTAGCACAGAACAGGAACATAACTGGAACAGATCCTTACCCACTAAGGGGCATGGTAGAACAGTCAGAACAGAACCCACCCTTACCCCCTAAGGAGTAAGGCATAACATAACTAATTAACATGAGGGTCCCTTTTTATACCAGGGTGTGGATACCTCCTCTGCCCCATTAACTGAGCAGGTCCCACTAGAGCAATCCCACTCCCCTGGCATGTGACTCCAACTGTTTTCAGGCAACTGCCTGAAAACTGCAACTTTGTAACTTTGGGGAAGTCTGACTCACATGCTAGGCCTGGCCTGCACAACTAGTAAAGTGAGAAGAGCCGAACTGCTCCAAGGAAAAAAGATTTGGGCCACATGGGTAAAATCATCATCATCATCATCATCATCATCATCATCATCATCATCATCATCATCATCATCATCATCATCATCATCATCATCATCATCATCATCATCATCATCATCATCATCATCATCTCCCAAGAACCCTTTATCATCATCATATATATCTCCCCAGCACCACTCATCATCATTATCCTCATATATCTCCCCCAGCACCCCTCCTCATCATCATCCCCATATATCTCCCCCAGCACCCCTCATCATCATCCCATCATCATCCTCGCATATCTCCCCCAGCACCCCTCATCATCATCATCCTCATATATCTCCCCCAGCACCACTCATCATCATCATCCTCATATATCTCCCCAGCACCCCTCGGCATCATCATCCCCATATATCTCCCCCAGCCCCACCATCATCATCATCATCATCATCATCCTCATATCTCCCCCAGCACCACTGATCATCATCCTCATATATCTCCCCCAGCACCAATCATCATCATTATCCTCATATATCTTCCCCAGTACCCATCATCATCATCATATATCACCCCCAGAACCCCTCATCATCATCCTCATGTATCTCCCACAGCACTGCTCATCATCATTATCATCATATCATCTCCCCCCCAGATATATGATGATGATGATGATGATGAGTGCTGGGGGAGATATATGAAGATGATGATGGTATGATGATGATGGTATGATGATGATGATGATGATGAGAGATATGAGGATAGTCATACCAGACAGGGCCATTGACTACTTTCCTGAAGCTCAGGACAGCAGTTTGCATTGCCCCCCACTGCCGGCGGCCTTTGCGAGACTCCCGATCTATCTCTCACACCCCCATCTCTCCCCCTCACCCACAGACATAACACTCCCCTGCACCCTACACACATCCCACCCCCTGCACCTCACATCCTCCTCCCCCCTGCATCTCACATCACCCTTCCCCTGCATCTCACATCACCCTCCCCCCTGCATCTCACACCACCCCCCTACATCTCACATCACTCTCCCTTATGCATCTCATATTACTCTCCCCCCCGCACCTCACATCACCCCCTCTGCACCTCACATCACCCTCACCCCCCTGTATCTCACATCCGCCCCCTACATCTCACATCACTCTTCCCCCCTGCATCTAACATCACCCCCCGGAACCTCACATCACCCTCCTGAAGAAGCGTCATATGACGCGAAACGCGTAGAAGTGATGTCATCACGCAGCGGGGAGCGAACGTGACGACGGAAGCCCAGCCTGTTGCGGATACCCAGCGGTCTAGCACTAGGGGTGTTCTCCTTCATATGTAAGCAGTAATATAATCTTCTGCACCCTGTACTTACCTAGTTGTATTTCTGTGGGTTTTGAATTGAGAATTCACCATTGTGCATAGACTGTGTGGGTTTACAGATCCTATGTGATCTTTTTTATTCATGTCTTTTATGTGATATTGTTATTTTGAGTCAATTTATAAAGCTTTGGAAAATTGACTGATGGTTCTTTTCTCTTTTGTGCTTCCTTTTTGTGTATATGTTCCGGTTTGACCCCACTGATCACGGGAGAGTGGGAGCAGCAGAGGGATAAACACATCTTTATATGGATACAGAGGGAATCTTGGGACTGCTCATACTATTTCTTTTTATCTCACATCACCCCCCCTACATATCACATCACTCTCCCCTATGCATCTCATATCACTCTCCCCCCCTGCACCTCATATCACCCCCCCTGCACCTCACATCACCCTCTACCCCCTTGTATCTCACATCCGTCCCCTACATCTCACATCCCTCCCCCCCTGCATCTCACATCACTCTCACCCCCTGCATCTCACATCACCCCCCCGAAACTTTACATCACCCTCCCTCCCCTATGCACCTCACAACACCCTCTCTCCCCCATGCACCTAACAACACCCTCTCCCCCCCTGCACCACACATCACCCTCTACTTCCTGCATCTCTCATCACTCTCCCCCCTGCATCTCACATCATCATATCATCGATTGTGGCGGCAGAGATGGAGGCGGGCAGCAGACTGAACAGAGCAGACAGACTGCACACGAGGGAAAAAGCACCCGTGCGCGCTCGCTCTCTAGCAGCAGACTCCTACCCTGCCATCCTTCTATGAGACTCGTGAGAGCAGGCTCGGGAGGGAGGAGGAGGAGGGGGAAAGTTGGCAAAGCCGTCACAGGCCCACAGTGAGTGCGGTCGGGCCACGTGTTGTTCATGCCTGTGCTAGGCCATGTGAGAGGGGATTAACACTAACACTGCCTGCTATTACCATACTTACAATACTAGGTCAGAGAAATATAGCAAGAGGCTACATACATTATGTTCATGTTGTTGTACAAGATCTTTCAAAGCCACAATTTTTCCTTTGATCAGCTGCGGCAGTAAACATGTTTACATTATACAGTTTACCACATCCTCCTCCTACTCATCATAATCACAATCCTCTGTATTTCATGATCCCAATAATGATTAAGTATCAGTGTATGCATGATATAGTTTTAACATAGAAAAAAGCTTTGTCTGGAATTTCATGACTTGAGATGCAGAGTATAGAAATCCATACTATATTATTATTATTATTACTAACAGTCATTTATAAGGTGCTAGCATGTTCTACAACTCAGTCCAAAGGACCATTATTGAGTGCCTCTGAAAATCATCATTACATTTCCCCTGTGTCATTATATCATCCATGACTGTTAAAACCAGAAAAGTATAGCAATTGATTCTATTAAAAACTAAAGAGGGCAACTGTATTTTCTAAAGCATTCAACTACCAATCAAAGCCCTGGCAGCCGGGGAGCTGGATGTGCCGGCACTCCCCCTTGCCGACGGCCCTTACTTTAATTTCTAAATCATTCAACTACCACTGATGCAAAGAAAATGTGCGTCAGCAATTTTTTCTTAATGTTTCCTACAGTATGTGTTCTAACACACATTTCCGAGGTCTGCAGGTCTTTATCATGTATTGTAACCCACATGGGCATTCCATTACATAAATAACAAAACATATCTTGCAATTTATATTATGGTTCATTTTAAAAACCTCTCCTGTGCTATTTGATTTAAAATTAATTTTATCTTCTGAAGCAAATGTACAAGCTTTGCAAATAATACATTTAAAACCCCCCCAAAGTTTCTGGAGCCATACATTTTTTTTTATTTGTGGGTCCTAAACGTAGTTGGTGCCAATTGTTCCTTTAAATTTGATGCTTTTTAAAAAAAATTACCCATGGTCTGTCTTCAATTGTGTTACAGAAAATGGGGTCTCCCTTTAAAATGTGCCAATATTTCGTGATGACATTTTTAATTTCTATAGCTTTCCGATTGTACTTTGTTACAAATGCAGTTTGAAAATTCATATCGGAATTTCTTTCTGGCTTGGGGGTAAGGAGTTTCTCCCTTCTGATGGAGTTTGTTTTTATCATAGCCGACTCTATTTTCTATAGATCATACTTCCTTTTTATAAATCTTGATTTAAGTACTTCTTCCTGATTGTGAAATATTAATTCTTTAGTGCAGATTCGTTTAATATGCTTGAGCTGTCCAAAAGGAATATTCGAGATACATTGTTAGAGTCAACTTTTTTGAAAAATGTTCTAGTGTTAATTTTATTATCTTCTATGTAAACAACTAAATCTAAAAATTCTATCTTTTTGTCACTCCATTTATGCGTGAATTTTAGGTTTGTCGAATTGTTATTGAGATACTCTAAAAACGAATCTAACATGGCTAAGTACCTATTCCAGATAAAAATTAAGTCATTGTCATGGTAGCCCAGGTCTTTTATATTTAAGGGATCAGTCAAAAGGCAAAATACAGAGAATATACACACTTACTGGGGTCTGGGTGTTGAGATCTAGCCCTTTCCTAGTTGCAGGGCGCCTGCTTAAGCAAAAAGGCGTTACTCAGTCTGCTCCGGTTGGTACCAGTCTGCTGGCTGGGCCTCTCCATGCTTCAATGGGGATGTGTAGCTCTTTCACCCAGAAGCACCTTTGAGAAGCCCATTAGCAGCTGCTTAGCTCTTGAAATCTCCAAAAAAATAGAGAGAGCTGCTACATTGCTCTTCCTTATATAGGGCTTACTGCCTATCTAATACATTGCGGCGGCTGGCAGCCAATTAGAGCAAGGATTGTGGTTGTGCATTCAATGATGGGAGGGGAAAACTCAAAACTTGCCAATGGAAATCATGCTATGAGTTTGATATCCAGCAACTGTTTTCATGGCTAGCCCCATACCCCCTTTGTTCCTGGCTCCCCTGTGTCTAGGTGAAACAAAGGCTTTCTACTCCAGATATTCTGTTTACAGCCATTCCCCATCACCATGTGCCACAAATCTGCAAGTCTTTTGCTATTAACACAGAGCAACCCCATACCTGAGCTGGTGGCATTGAAATGCTAATTCACATATGGCTGCCTTTTGTCACCAAACTGTTTTTTCCTCACAGGACAAACACAAAATGCATTGTAGTTTTATAACACAGCAAAACTAAAATGTGATCCCCAGAGCTTGCACTCTACAATTTAGACCTAAAATGTGGGGTCTGTGTACTGGGCTCTAAAACCTGGTCTAAGACACCAGCCCCTACCCCCAATACAGTAACAGTAACATAGAAAAAGGAGGAAATCTTATGAGCCCCTAAGATTGATGCTCCAACGTTGCAGTATGTGGATATATATTAGACAGTGGAGTAATACACCGCAGCAACTAGATATACATAAAATCCAATGGAATCAATAACCTTCAATGATAAACCCATAAACCTAGACGGGGGGCTTTTTTAAAGCAAGGCTGGTAGAAGTACAGCGGAGCCCTGTCAGAACAGAGCCCCAAAGTAAATCAGATATCCAGCTACTGCTTGCCTCACCTGCGTCCGGTAGTAGAAGGGTTAAATCAGGTGGCCCGCATGTCCGATGAAGCTGTAAGGCTGCCAGGTGCTGTTTGAGGAAATTTGCTGCTGTTGCTGACCGCGGTGGTGTGCTCCTGCTCGTAAGTAGGTAAACAGGTTTGGTGAGAAGAAACGGCGGTCACTACTGCTCCACAAAAAATACTCCAACCAGGCGCGTAAAAACTAAATAATTTTAATGATCAAAAACAAAAAAGAACTTCCACATGATAGTGTACCTCTGACGTGTTTCGTTCTATACTAGAACTTTATCAAAGAGTAAGAAGGAAGCAGAGAGTGTTACTCTCTGAAAAACCGACAGGTATCTCCAGCAGCGCCCCCTGGCTGTTTTTTTTTCCCCAGTGCATCGATTGTAAAACGCAGACCTATTTCAGCCACTTCAGAAAGGGAAAAAACCTGCGTCTTACAATCGAGGAAATACGGTATATACTTTTATTACCTTTTGATCTATGTACCTCTGACTTAAACATGTGTGGAATATAACAATAATCTGACACTATATTATTTAATATATGATCATAACAAAGGGTTTGTTGAGATTATTCCATACACAATTTTTGTCTTATTTTCATGAACTACAAGGTTTTATCAATCCCTGTCACAATCATGAGCAGTGCTATTAAAGTATATCAATCATACAAGCTTATTAATAACTCTGTATAATGATCTTATCATATAAATATATATTCTTATAACATCTACTTGTATGATCTCAAACTTTTTTCTCCACACAAGAAACTGCCCACGATTGTGACTCAGGAGTTTGCATTCTATATCTAACAGTAATTATGCAAATGTTTTTGTTTAACTTGTTTTTAACATCTTTTTCACTGTTTGTTATGTTTTTTATTAATAAAGTTTATTTTAGAAAAAAATGCGCACCACGTGACACGCTCGGCCAATGAGGATGTACGTTACGTCAACGCGACGTCCATTGCAGACGCGCACCGATTACGTCACCCTCGGCGGTAGGGCAGATCAACCAGGTGTGTATAAAAATGCAGATTGTGTTGAGCCTTGAACACCTTGATAAAGTGCTCTTTGCACGAAACGCGTAGGTACGTTCATGAAGCCCCTGTTTTTGGCATTACCTTGCTAATAAATTGATCTGCTTATTTTGGAGTTGGAAGTAGTGAACCACTGCTCAACCTTAATATTCAGAGATGTTTTGGGCTCACTAAAACCTGCTTATTCTGTTTGTCAAGACACTGTACGGGAGGCATACTCTAGCCTGCTCGCGCTGACATTCAAGCCATCCAGTTTGGTGTTATATATAGACACATACTAATGAGCTCTGTATTTGTGTGACTAAATCACTTATTGGACTTTGAGTATATACCTATTACAGACACACATTTGAGTAATATACCAAACACAATTGCATGCTGGCATACTCCGTCGCAACTTTCTTTAGAGCACTTTTAAGATGATTTTATATATATAAGTAAAAACAACATATAAATATTTTTTAGTGTGTTTTCAATTAGAAGAGTTAATTAAATAAATAATAAATTATTTTTTGTTTTGTGTTTTAAACCTTCTGGTATCCCATATGGTTTGGAAATTTGTTTCCATCTACTCAGAGATATTATTAAGTTGAGTGCAAATCTATGGGATTTCTTTTCTGTGGTCGTTCTGGATCATCCCTACATATATTTTGGAGTTGGCCTGGGATTTTTTCTTATTTGCTTTATCCTGCATGGATGTCGTTGGACTGTGCTCCGCTTACCTACATGACTATGGATTTCTCATCCGTGGATGCACGTCGTGGATACAGTGGACGTCCCTTCAAGGTATACAGGTAATGGGCCACATCGCCCTATTATGTACCCTGTCTATACTGGACATTTCCAATTATACTTTACTATCTGGGTCATAAATGTTCACCATCAACTGCGGTAGTCACGTGGACACCGCTAGGTGCATAACCATTTCAGTATTTACAAATATTCATTCAGTACGTCGCATGAGTATCTGGACATTTATCTCTATATCTGTTATATAAACCATATTGGACTATCTGAGCACCACATTCTACTGTTTCATTCTTTCCACATGGGTCTGACGAGTTGTGGTCTGTGTTCTTCTGGGATCATGGATTCTGTTAGTTTCAAACCCAGTGTTTCTAGGAAGTCTGCTCCCTCTTCTGAACCAACATGTGAATTTGCGTTCCATTTCTGGTGGCCTTAAGAAGGAATGGTAATCTCCACTTACAGCAAATTTCATTGTCTCTCAAATTTTTTGTAATACTGTATGTTTCAGGGCCATCCTTTTCATCAGTGTGTATGGTGTAAGGTCGTTGTACACAGTACGTCTATAAACACGTCTCCCCATTTGAGTCATTATTATTTCTGTGCCAGGGCTTGGATCGCTTCTTTAGAATTAAAATAATGAAGTCTCACCCCTTTGTCTCTTACTCTATCTCCGGTGTGTGGTCTCGTTCAAAGCGCTCTATGAGCTCTAGCAGGGATCAGTGCTGCTGGGGGCAACTCTAGATCTGTGACCGTCTCCAGTATGTTTTTGAACCTGAGGTTATTTCTTCTTGCCCTGTTTTCTTGATCCTCCTGTTTCTCCTCCAGGTCAGCCATTTTGGATCTTGGGGCCAGTATCTCTGTGTCCAAAGTTGTCTGATTATTAATGACTTCATCCACATTATGTTCCAGTGTGACTGTGTTCTCTCCAGATCTAACTCCTCCGATCTGTGCTTTGCCTGTTTTTCTTATATTGGTAATTTCTTTTGTAGACCCGCCGCCTCATGGAGTCTGCCTCAAGTGGTCATTGTGGACTGCGCTACGTGCGCATCTCTGAGAAATATCTGTGTTTCAATTTCTCCTGTTTTGGTAGTTCTTAGGGGGTGCAAGGTTGGGACCCCTCCAGCTATAGCGGTGCAGATGGGTATTGTTTTATTTATCTGTCAGGGTCTGTGGCATTAGGTAGCCAGGAAGAAGCGTCTATAGGCTCTGATTATGATTGATCTTTAATCTTTAAAGGCCCAGACTATGAGGGGTATTGGCACTAGAAAAGGCTTTTCTGCACTATGGCAGTATGATACATGCAGCAGCTCAAGGTAAGATGGCTGCCCCTCATCTCCTCACGCTTTTAGCTGCAGTGATCTGCTCTTTTGGCCTGCCTCCCTAGATGTAGGGACCCCCTCACCTGCTCTGCAGCTGAATTTTAGCTTTTGTGCTGTTGTCCTCTGAGCCTGATCTGTGAGGAGCAGTGCCCTCTGCTCTGTTAGCATCCTGGCAAGTCTGTTGGTATAAGATGGCCGCCTCCCCTCTCAGCCTGGGTCGTGTGGCTGACACGGACAGGCCGGCACTAATTTTTTTTTCTTCTCTCTTTTTTTGTGGGGGTGGGGGGTAATTTTGTCTTCCCCTCACCGCCCGCGGCACTCGATCCTGCTCTAGTTTTTAATTCTCTGGGGGGGGGGGGGATGCGATGGCCGCTCAGCTCTTTTATAGTCTCTCCCCTTCCATGGGTCTTACTTCCTCCCCTCCTTGACCTGCAAGCTCTGCTCCTCTCTCGATGTTGTCAGCGTCTGCACCTGCTGTCCTCCACCGTCTAGCTGAATGAGAGAGGGGTAATTTGGCTGTGCAGCCCTCTGGTTCTGTCTAGGGGGGACTTTTCCTTCTCCCTATAGGTCACCAGCGGCCATCTTATGGCAGGGTCTATGCACTTCCTCTCCAACCCGGCCCCAGGGATCCCGCCTCTTGCCCGCTGCGATTGGGACCAGTCTGTGATCCCAATCAGAGATACTGTGTGGTGTGTCTTCCCGCAGTTTTGGCACCCCACCCCCCGAAATCCCCTGGCGGGTGCTCAATCTTCCGCGGCAGGTCGCTCCTGCCTTACTACCACCTCATCTGTATCGGAGGGTCCAACACTGTTTCTAGGAGTAATCTGGTTCCTTCCCTCACTGGGTTATTTATGAATTATGCCCCAGACTCACCACAACTAAGGCGTAGGGGTGATCTCGGCAAAGATCGCAAACGCCCGACTCAAGAGGGATTCAGACCTCACTCGCAAGACTGCAGCACTCCAGGTAAGATGGCCGCCATAGTACGCTTCCCGGCCACTCTGACTCCTCTGCCGGTATTTAGATGGTTTCCTACTGTGTGTTATAGTAAATTGTGTTTTTTGGAGTGTCTCCAGCACCTGGGCCTCTTGCTAATGTGTTTTGGGGGTATTTCCACTTGGTATCATAGGGTAGAAAATCAATAACTGTAAGACTAAGGCCTGAAGCTCCGGGGCAGCACGTATACTCCGTTCGGCAGTTGGCCCCGCCTCTCGTCCAATTCTCTTTATTATACAGACTTCAATGAAATTTAATTCTCATGTATCAGAATAACTCACCCTCCAACATTTGCCACATAAAAATAGGTACACTACGGTATGTCCATGTGAGATACAGGAGCTTCTAGGCAAGTGACCCCACAGGAGGCAGAATCCCACATTATTATTTAATACGTCATATTATTGTTTGTATGTTGGTTACTTTTATACACAGATATGTTTTTTGGTACTATTAACCCTGTAGTTTTGGCTCTGTGCAGGGAGTGGTGCTGCCTCACTCTGCGCCTTCCGTTAGCCCTGCCCCTATTGGTTGGGGTGCTGTTTTGATTGACGGTAGTTGGTGCTGCATCACTTCCGGTACGGCAGTTTGTTTCGATAGTCACCATGCATTTTTATCTTGCAAGTTGGATCTCCATGCCTGGAATGTCGCTGCTCCCGCTGGGCAAGTTGCCTCCTGCTTCCCCAGTCACCAGGGGTATGTTATGTGAGACACGCCCACACCGGAGTTGCGCCACTTCCGGATTCGGTTTTGGACATCCTGTTTGTTCCTGTAAGTCAGGGGAGACCACAAGGGATACTTTTACTCATTGACAAAGTGCCTAAGAAGTACGAAAGGGTTATTGCTGCCCACCTATCCTGATGTCACCTGTACAATAAATAGTTTTTAATTTTTCTGATGTGCTCCATAATTTTTCCCACTGCTGTGCGCCACTAATCCTACCCTGGGACTCCAACATTTATGGTTATTCTCCAAGAAAGATAGTGCAATTTTTATCTAAAACATTTGTATTAGTATCAACAACAAACCAACAACAGTGTGGACCTGTCTACAGTATATATACTCAAAAAGACATTGTGCTTGCTGACAAGACCTACACCATAATAACAGTCATTTCAACAACCTTATTATATATTGAATACAGTTTTAATGTAGGGGTTTACTACATAGTCCTTTTCTTTTAATAGGACCCCCCCCCCCCCCACACCAATGCTTCCCTATACACGATCATTATGCACTATGATACAAGTGGGACCGCAAACAAAACAATAGTTTCTATTCTATTAGCCAACGTAATTTGTAGAGTTACATTGACAACGAAGACGCATAAAGGGTGCTAAGGGGATACGCCCACCCCAAAGAAAGAGGCAGTTAAAGCAAGTTGTGGACACCACTGGGCAGCCACTGGCCTGAGACAGCAGAGATATATCTGGTATTTGGTCTAGAATCAACTGCTCTTATTTCCCTACCACTTGGTGGGCACTCTTTACGTTGAGAGAGCTATACTAAGATGTGGACCCCAGGAGGTAGTCATTAGCTTCAGTTAGCATACTGTAGGCTTTCAGATATAAGGGCAAGTGCCAATACTTATTTATTTCTCAGGACCAATTGTAAGGAGTCTTTCACTTCACCTGTTATTTGTGTGTTGACACAGTAGTTGGCATGGTTTATGTTTTTTTTGTTTATATAGTGGATACAATTGAGGAGTACATTTCACCCAACACAACTTGTATATATTTGCACCAATAGCACTACCCTACAGTAAGTCTCCTCCCTTCTTCTTTCTCCTTACACAGAAGAAGCTGGAGGCTTTATGTCTTGAAGTTTTGCTAAATTAGAAGCTCTAGATATAAGTTGTTAAATATATTTGCCAGCAATGTTGCTCACGCCGGATTTCAGTTTATTTTTTCTGTCAGTTACACAGCAAACCTCTATGCATATATCATATTGAATAAAATAACCATTGTCTAATATATTTGTCCAAGAAACAGTAAAACACCCATTAGCAGTGGATTCATGCCAGAGAAAACAGTATTAAAAATTGTTTCAACAATGAACAAGCATTAATTTCATTTGATATACCCTGAATGTGTTGGTCTTGGACTGCAGATTCTGTTTAATACCTATCGAGTGATTGATTTGCCTGTTCCTGCTTTCACACGAGAACTATTGTTCTTTTAAGTTGTAAATGTTAGAATATGAGGCAGCCCTGATTCCTAGAAGATCCGCAACATTCTGTGCAACGAGGAGAACTTGAGATAAATCACTAATAGAGATTGAATGGAGTGCACATTAAAGTCCTTAAATTATGTTATTACATTCTCCCTATTGATATGAATACTCTATCATACAAAATCACTGAGGTTGTCAAAGCAGCAAACAAACAAACAATGTATGCCAACCCATTATCTATGGCATCAAAGGAGTGTATGCTTACACTATTCTAATAAATAAATACTACATTACTTAATTAGTTTCATTATTTATATGCATACATATTATTTCAAACAAATATTCTGTCATAAATCAAATGTGAATATCCATTAAAGCTCCCTGGTTAGGGCAAGAAATCTTGCACTGTTTTCTTAAATGCCCCACAAGTTGTTATACTTTCCTTTGATGTACTGTACTGTAGGCTGTAACCTCTTAAAACTGAAATCATTGCGGAAAAGATAGTTAAAAGCATAGGATGAATGACTTTAAAACATCCTAATTTGAAGAGAATATCAGCAAAACATGTTTGGGTTATGCATCCTATGTAGAGTATAGATAGCTATATATTTATAATGTGTTTAATTTATTTAAGGATAAGCAAACATAATAATAGAGGACACTATGGCTCATATTTATTAAACTATACTGCTCCTAAGACAAGGCTTAGCAAATATGGTCGGCTATAGGGTATTTTACAGCAGGTGTCTAATAGAGTAGAACAAAAAAATTCCTCCCGAGGGGGAAGATACTGACGGTACACTGTGTGCCAACTGGTGCTCGGTGCATTCCGAGCAGGAAAAAGAAATGGATGCTGGATCACTATATCAAAAAATAATTTAATGAACGTTAAACAACATAGAACTAAAACAAGAGTCTTTCGAGAAAACTCCGACGCGTTTCGTGCAATCCCTGCACTTTGTCAAAGAGATGCTTTTTTGCATAAACCTAGAGAATTGGCTTAGGAAATGGTTCTCCATTTTTGTGCTCACATTGTATAATAGAGTAGCACTTCTTTGTAAATATGGCCCTGTATGCATTGATGTACAGATGTAGTAGTACGACTTACTGCCACCATGACCGCGAGAAGCTAAGTTTAAATCCCTGGCAATTATTTATGTTCTGCGGGGTTATCGCAACTGACTGTGCCGCGATCGGAAAAAAATTAGTTGTAGCATTGGTCGTAGTACTCTTCAGTAATAAAAGGCGGTGCTACTGTGCTAGTGTATATTTTTTCTTAGAACTTAGATTTTTTATTAGTTTTCACAATGTTACAATACATGCGTACATACAGTATTTGTAATGATTTTCAACATTGAACATCGTGCAACTCCCATTTTCTAGTGAAATAATAATACATCATAACACTTCCTATGCGGGAGGGGGTTGGGGAGGGAGAGGGGGAATGGGGGGGGGGAGACACCTCTTCTGCATGTTTCTATTCCTCGGGTCACCGCCTCATCTCACCTTGAATACGACCATCTGTATTCCTAATTGAGTCTCTTAGATTTACTACATTCTAACCCAAGTCCCTCCTTCCGCCTCCTACATCAAAGGAGAATGCACTTGCCACTATTAGAGCCAAATTGTGGACCTGTCCACCCCTGGGATGTCTGTTTGGGCTAGCCACGGTATCCAGACTTTTAGGTAATTTTTGCCAGTATCGTCTAGGAGACTTGTCAATTTCTCCATCTGGCAGGTATGCCAAATTCTGTTCCGAATTTTGGGGATAACTGGGATTTCGTTTTGTTTCCATAATGCTGCGATCTCGCACCACGTGGCCAATGCGAAATGTGTAATCAGTTTAATGTCTGTTTTAGCTATCCCCGGGGTCTGCCTGTTCAACAGGAATAACCACGGGTCTAGTGGAATTGTGAGGCTAAGGATCCTCTGTAGCCAATCTCTAATTTGCTCCCACAAGGGAGTTACCCGAGGGCAAGACCACAGCATATGTAACAGGTTGGCCGGGTCTCCACATTGTTTGGGGCACAATGGGGAGTATCCTGGGACAAATTTTGATAATCTAACTGGGGTGTGGTACCATCTCATTAATACTTTATATGCGTTCTCCTTTAATGTGGTGCACAATGAACTCTTGGAGGCCGCTGTAACCATCTGCGTCCACTCCTCCTCCTCTAGTGTCTCTCCCAGGTCCTTTTCCCACATCAGCATATATCTTAACTTTTTTTGTGACAGTGGGGCTAGAACCGATCACTTCCTTATACATCTGCGATGTTAGTCCCTTTGTGTCCGTCTCAACCAGACAGAGCTTTTCAAAGTTTGTCAATGGGGGACGGGATTTAATTTTGTTATAAAATGCTCTGATCTGGAGGTATCTAAAGAATTCTGATTGGGGGATCTCTTTTTCCGATTTAATTTGTTCAAATGTTTTAATTTTGTTATTGCCCTCCAGATCCCTAAGTCTATGAATACCTTTATCTCGCCAAATCGAGGCATCTGCCCTATTCAGACCCGGAGCGAAGTCAGAGTTTCTCCATAATGGGGTCATTAGGGATCCCCTACTAGTTAGGTTACATGACAATTTGGTGGACTTCCAGATCGTGAGTGAGTTGGTCATCGAGGAGAGCAGCTCGGATCCAGCTTTCTTTGCTGTGTTTGGGGACCAGATTAGGTTGTTTAACTCCAATGGGGAGCAACACTCCTTCTCCAATGCCACCCATCTTTTCAATTCTGGGTTTGTTTGCCATTGGGAAATTTGACATAATTGTGCTGCCTTATAGTAGGATAACAAACAAGGTACTGCTAGTCCCCCCTCCAATTTTTGTTTTATTAGGGTTTGTTTTTTTACTCTCGCTTTTTTGCCTCCCCATATAAACTTAGAGATTGCGGATTGAAGGGAGAGTATTTCCTTCAATCCCAGTGGCACTGGGAGGGTCTGGAATAGGTACAAGACCTTTGGGAGAAGGTTCATTTTGACGCTGTAAATTTTCCCTACCCATGATATTTTAAATTTGGCCCATTTTCTCATGTCTTCCTTTAATTCTTTGAATAATCTAGGATAATTTGCCTTATATATTGATTTATAGTCTTTGGTGATATTGACTCCTAGGTATTTAATAGCTGATTTTTGCCAATTGAAATTGAAATTAATTGAAAGTAATTTTTCTAGATTTTTCGGGAGGTTAATGTTCAATGCTTCTGATTTGGCCTGGTTTATTTTGAACCCTGAAATCTTTTTAAATTTCCCTAGCAAGTCAAAGAGATTTGGGAGCGAGGTCAACTGCTTAGAAATGGTCAAAAAGACATCGGCGGCATATAGAGGCACTTTATGGGATTGGTTGTTCACGTTCATTTCTGTGATGTCCGGGCTCTTACGAATCTGGGCCGCCAGCGGTTCCATACAGAGAGCGAAAAGTAGAGGCGAGAGCGGGCAGCCCTGCCTCGTACCACTCCTGATCGTAAATAGATTGGATGGGAAGCCTTGGTGTTGCACCCTTACGGTTGGGTTGGTATAGAGGGCCGTTATTGCCCCTATCAGTTTGTCTCCAAAGCCAAAGGCTTCAAGCGTAGCTCTTAGGTATGCCCAGTCAATCTTGTCAAACGCCTTTTCTGCATCTAGACTCAATACCATTGTTTTTATCTGTTTATTATTGGCTATGTCTATTAGATCAATAATTTGGCGGGTATTGTCTGCCGCCTGACGATCTTTAATGAAGCCGACTTGATCTGGGGGTATTAGTCTATGCAGGATATGACTCAATCTATTGGCAATTAGTTTGGCGTATATTTTGTGTTTATAAGGGAGATTGGTCGATAACTCTTACATTCAAGCGGGTCTTTACCTGATTTATATATGAGGGATATTGACGCTTGGAGCATTTGGTCCGGGAACGGTCTGCCCTCCAACACCTCATTGAACATGTTAAACATGTGTGGGGCAAGAGTTTTTACATTTTTTTTGTAATAAAGGTTAGAGAAACCATCAGGGCCCGGAGCTTTTGCTGGCTTTAGTTCTTTAATCACCTGGGTAAGTTCTTCCAGGGTAAACTCTGTCCCTAAAGACTCTCGCTCCCCAGCCTCCATCCTCGGCAGGTTGGAGCTCGCCAGGAAATCCCGCAGAGCTCTTTTTGTGTTCAGATTGTGTGCCACTTTCTCTCCATTGTAAAGGTTTTCATAAAATTTCTTGAATTCCTCAACTATCCCCTTGGGGTTGGACGTGGATGCCCCGTCTGTAGGCGGATGGCTTGGATATTATAATTTGGGGCCTTGTCCTTTAATTTGTTTGCTAGCATAGTATCTGGTTTGTTTGCTTCTGTAAAAAACCTCCTCTTAGACCAACTCAACGAGTTCTCCGCCTGGGCAGTTAGTAAAAGCTTCAACTTAATTTGTACATCTTTAATAAGACTCAAGGTCTCGGCTCTAGTATGTGTTTTATGCTCTGCCGTTAGATCTTTAAGTTTTGCTTGTAATGCAGATATTTTGGCGTTTCTCTCTCTCTTCCTACGCGCTGCTAGATTCATTAGAGTTCCTCTGAGAGTCGCTTTATGCGCCTCCCATAGGGTTGTGTGTGAGTCAACTGAGCCTTTGTTAATGCGAAAGAAGAGGGCAATTTCATCATTAATCTGTTGGGCCAGGTCCTGGACTTTTAGCAAAGATTCATTAAGCTTCCAATTCGACGCCTGGTCTGTCTAGGGCTACATTTGTGCACCTCAGCTCTATCGGTGCATGATCAGACCATGAAATATCATGGATCCCAGTTTGGGAGATCTGTGGGACCAGTCTGCTAGAGATAAAGAAGTAATCGATTCTGCTATAGGAGTGGGGGTTAGAAAAGAACGTGTAGTCCCTTTCCAGGGGATGGAGTTCCCTCCATGTATCTACTAGCTGGTTTAGTTTCACTCCTGCCCTCAGTCCTGCTACATCTTCTCTTCAATTCGGTCTAGCGTGGCCCGTTCTGTCTACTTCAGGGTTCATAACCGTGTTAAAGTCGCCTCCGACTATCAACAGACCCTTGGATACCCTGTGAATTAACTTGAATATTGAGGTGAGAAATGGCGGGTCGTATTCACTGGGGGAGTATATGTTGACTAACATCAGCATTTGGCCATTAATTGTGCCTATTAGGATCAGGTATCGGCCATTTTTGTCCTTTTTGATTGATTCTGTTTTGACTATAGTATTATTTTGGAACAGGATTGCCACTCCTCTTTTCTTTGCTAATGCGGTGGAGAAAAATATTTGTCTAAATTGTTTATGTATGTATTTGGGGGTGGACTTGTTACTAAAATGGGTTTCTTGTAGGAATACTATGTCCGCACCTTTCCGTCTATATTCCTCTAATGCTATTCGGCGTTTACCCGGGCTGTTGAAGCCATGAACATTGTGAGAGATTATGTTTAGACCCATGATCCACTTTCTTTTGGGAATGCTAACGTAATCTGGGGCCAACCACTTACTGTCTCTGGTGGGACTAGGCTACCCCATATTGGCGGGTTCACTTCTCGCTGTGATTTTGGAGTGAAGATGCAAAAGAGGTGGACAGGGGAGTGTGAAAGGAAAAGGGCAGGGGGAAGGGAAACACAACATAAAAAATTGGTGGAAGAACCAAAGCCGGTCTGCACCCCGGCCGGTTCTTCTGGCCTCAGGGTATCTGAGGGAAGTGGCCCTGCCCTTCTGGGCAGGCCATTGATCGTGGAAAGCCGATCTTCCTGTACCCTAAGGACTTGTAAAAATGACCTGACCAAGGTCCTGTCACTTTTAGGTGAGCGCATCGGGACAGCCGGAGGGATCCCCTCTCCGACCTCTTTTGTAACTTTTAAAACTCATGAATTATATACATTACATACTTATCATATAACTCAAACAGAATTGTCTATTAACTTGAACACAGCATTTCCTTCCAGACCAACTAATTTTATTTTTCCTTTGTGTCCTTGTGTGCCTCCCCTCCACTTTGTAGATTTCGCTACTGTTGCCCCTAAAGCTGCCCACCTGAAGGGGGGTGGGGAAGGAGGCTGGGGGGGATGGGGAAGGAGGTTGGGGGGGAGGGGAGAGGGGAGGGAGGGGTCGGGTTGGGGAGGGGGGAAGGGAGGGGGAGGAGGGGAAGGGAGGGGTAGGTGGACGGGAGGGGAGAGGGGATGGGAGGGAGGGGGCAGTGGAGAGGGGGGGGAGGGGGCAGTGGAGAGGGGGGGAGGGAGCAGTGGAGTGGGGGGGAGGGGGCAGTGGAGAGGGGAGGGAGGGGGCAGTGGAGTGAGGGGGGCAGTGGAGAGGGGGGAGGGAGGGGGCAGTGGAGAGGGGGAGAGGGAGGAGGCAGTGGAGAGGGGAGGGAGGGGGCAGTGGAGAGGGGGCAGTTGAGAGGGGGAGAGGGAGGGGGCAGTGGAAAGGGGGGGAGGGATGGGGCAGTGGAGAGGGGGGAGGGAGGGTGCAGTGGAGATGGGGGGAGGGAGGGGACAGTGGAGAGGGGGGGGAGGGAGGGGGCAGTGGAGAGGGGGGGAGGGAGGGGGCAGTGGAGAGGGGGGGCAGTGGAGCGGGGGGGCAGTGGAGAGGGGGGGCAGTGGAGAGGGGGGCAGTGGAGAGGGGGGGCAGTGGCGAGAGGGGGGGCAGTGGAGAGGGGGGAGGGCAGTGGAGAGGGGGCAGTGGAGAGGGTTGGGGGCAGTGGAGAGGGGGGGCCCGGTCAGGAGGACACACGGTGAAGTGAACTAACGGTGAGGCAGAGGGACCGCATCTGGGATCCCGTGGTGGATCGGAGGCTGCTCGTGGGAGGGCACCAGCCCGTGTTTGTCATTATACCAGTCAAATTTTTCTACCTTGGAGTCCAGCGCTGTTCTCGTTCCCGGCCGGTCCTCCATGGCCCGTGACTCGTGACCCGAGAGGGGTCCTGCCGCTGCTGTTGCTGCGGTGATGCAACCATGACCAGGGCTCTATCGGGGCACCGCATCCACAGATCATTTTCTCCCCCTCCCTCCTCTAGGGCCGTGTCAGGAGAGCACAACCCCAGGCCCGCCATCGCCACTGCCTCTTTGACTCTCCAGACGCCGACATTGCCCCTCCTGCCTAGCGCAGAACAGCCTCCCCCAGGGCAGCCCGGACTCCATCCCGTCATCACACTCAGGCCCAGGGCCCCCCCCCCAGGTCGGGCAGCACAGCGCCATCCCAGGCTGGGCAGCGCCATCCCAGGCTGGGCAGCGCCATCCAAGGCCGGGCAGCGCCATCCCAGGCCGGGTATCACCATCCCAGGTCGGGCATCAACATCCCAGATCAGACCGCTCATCTCTCGAAGCGCCCCCAACCTCCAGCATCTCCGCCGATCACCAGTTCTTCTGTGCTATCCTGGCTCGATTTCACTTCTTCCGGCTTGTGTCAGGGACATGTTCCTGGTGTTTCGGCTGCCGGGGCCGCCGAGTGGATCCCGTGGGGCTGCTACATCTCGCCGGGCGCCATCCTCCATGATGGTCAAGTCTGGAACTGCAACTGGTGAACACAAAACTTCAGTGTAAGGGTTATAACTTTAAACACAACTGGCAGGGCTCCTTTAAAACTTTAATTGGTGCTCTAATGGTGCGAACTGTTTCCATTTGCAGCCATTGCTTTCGGAGAGGTGGACGGAGCCCTCACTTCTCTCCAGACGGGCTCAGGAGCGGGTTCTTCTACTGCTGGCAGGTGAGTGGGATCTTCTGCTTCTTTGCGTATCCCTATTTTCTTCAGGAACCGGTCCCCGTCATCTGGATGCTTTAGGGTGGTTGCCACTCCGTTCTTCAAGACTGCCAGGCCGAATGGGAACACCCAGCGGTACCGCACTTCCCTCTCTCTTAATAGTTTGGTGATGGGGGCCATATCCTTTCTTTTTATTAAAGTTGTGGAGGATATATCTTGAAACACTAAGAGTTTGATGCCCTCAAATGCCAGAGTTTTTGAGGATCTTGTGATCTTCTTCCTTTATTCTGTAAAAGTGGAATCTCATGATAATATCACGTGGGGGATTCCCTGGTTGGGGTCTGGATCTTAGGGCACAGTGGCAGCGATCCAGGTGCAGTTCGGCCTCCATTTTCCAGGCAGTAGGTGGGTCAGCCATCTTGTTGTAAATTCCTCGGCATCAATGATTTCCTCAGGGACCCCTCAGAGTCGGATATTGTTCCTCCGGTCCCTGTTTTCGGTGTCCTCCTGCTTATTAGCAATATCTAGGACCATATCTTTAAGTTTTGCCGTTTCCTTTTCATTCCTCTGCACTGCCCTTGTAACCGCATCCATGTGCTTTTCCAATTCGTCGGTTCTTTCCCCCACCGCAGTTAGGTCTTTCCTCAGCTCTTCCATCTCCCTGTGGAAGAAGGCTTTCATCTCACGGCAGAATTCTTTCATATCTGCCCTGGTGACATTGCGCTGGTCTCGGGTCCCCTCTGTTTCCTCCCCCTCTGAACCTGAGCCTCCCGCCATTATTGCTCCGCCGGTCTCACTTCTTCCCGCTCTCACCCCTCTAGGGTAGAAGTCTGTCAGGACTGAAGGGTTTTTTTTTGTCTTTGCTCTGGTCGTTGCCATCACTAGGTATTCCTGTGCGCCTCTGTGTATCTGTTTATCTCCGTTGGTGCTGCTTTTTGTCTGTTTGGTGCTAATTTAAAGCCGGGGGGAACGGAGCTAATGAATTAGGCTGCCATTCCCTCCACTGTCGCGCATGCGCCTCGTGCTAGTGTATATTTAATCTAAATGCAATGTAACCCATAACTTATTCCCCTTCATTTCATAAGATATGATAACCCATTTACTTCAATGGAACCCACCACATATTCACCTAAAATAACTTCAGATGACTAAAAGCACTTTTAAAGATTGGACATTTTTTATTAGATTACAGCAGTGTTTCCAAACCTCTCCTTGTACTCTTGGCCACACAGGTTTCTGAGACAACCACTTAACATTCTATTAGTAGGCAAAAATAAAAAGAAGTGCATTCACCTGGATGCAAGTGCTTTGGTTATTCCCAAAACCTGGTATGGCTATGGGTCATGAGGAGAGGTTTGGAAAAGACTAGATTTAGAGATGACAGTTTAGAGATAAATAACAAAGACTGTGAAATAATACACATTTTTTCAATCTTCTTCTTCTTTAATACAGTTTTCTTCGGGCTTTCTATTGTGCAGTTTCACCTGTAAAATAATTCTGAGAATGCTACTTATTAATAATCGGGAAGAAGTAGATGCATGAATTACACAGTGTGGAATGTATACTACCAATAAACTTGTATGGAACGCGTATCTATATTGATTCATCCTGATTTAATACTTCTCCTAGTATACCCAGGACTGGGAGTAGCTACATAGTCCGTATCCTCCTTGTAAGGATGACAGGGATATCCTCACAAGAGTGATTAGATTTGGACCTACAGTATTACGAGTAGCTCTCCCATTCAAATGAGGTGGTTCTCTAAAGGAAGGGAGTTTCCAGTTTCTAATTTGATTAGTTGCATAATCTTCCTTAGCCCTTCTGAGCTTATTCCTTTCCCTATAACTTTTTTCTTTAAGTTCTCGTTTATTATAATATATAATAAAATAAAATAACCAATATATAACTTTCAATCTGAGGCTGTGTACAACAGAAAATACAAAAAAGAGAGAATGACCTGCAGCAGAGACAGAAAATAGTGAGGTGGTTATAACAAATATAAATAAATATAAAGTGATTATGTGACCAGTGGAATAGCTAAGTGCAATATAACTTATAAACTTGCAATAACTTATAAATTATAACATGCAATAAAACTTCACAATGAACTAAAGACACTGATAATGGCACAAAACCGTGCAACAACACACGTTGCAAACTCTGAAAACATATATGCCAAGATCTCACAGCCAGTCACAACCATGGAACACTCAATGTTAAAGGATCATACAGCTGCACATCCAGGAATGTGGTGTATATGATTCAGTGCAACAAATGTGACCAAGGATGCTACATTGGGGAAACCAGCCAAAACTTCAAGGAAGAATGAATATGCACAGAGACTCTATACTCCACAATGAAGAAGGCAGATACTGCTCACCAGTGGGACATCATTTCTCACAGCCAGATCATTCCATAAATAATTTAAAAATCAAAATCATCAATGGAATGTTCAAACGCACCCAAGAACGGAAAACATTTGAGCTCAGAATGATAACACAGTTACATAGTAGATAAGGTTGAAAAAAGACGTACGTCCATCAAGTTCAACCTACTGTATGCTAAATTTAGACAACAGATACTTTATCCTATATCTATACTTATTGATCCAGAGGAAGGCAAACAAAAAACTCCATTAAGGGGACAAATATATTCCTTCCTGACTCCAAGAATTGGCAATCGGATTAATCCCTGGATCAACATCCTTCCAATGTTTACTTATTTGGTATATCCCTGTATACCGTTCCTATCTAAAAAGATGTCCAACCTTTTTTTGAATAAATCTATTGTATCTGCCATCACAGTCTCCATGGGTAATGAATTCCATATATTAACTGCCCTTACTGTTGCTGGTGAAATTCCTTTGTTGCTGGTGAAATCTCCTTTCCTCCAACCTTAAGGGATGGCCCGAGTCCTTTGTACTGCCCGTGGGATGAATAATTCTTTTGAATGCTCCTTGTATTGTCCCCGAATATATTTGTATATAGTTATCATATCCCCTCTTAGACTCCTCTTTTGTAATGTAAATAAATCTAATTTAGCTAGCCTAACCTCATAAGTTATATTGTCCATCCCCTTTATTAATTTGGCGTCTCTTCTCTGCACTCTCTCTAGTTCCATAATGTTTTTTCTTAGAATTGGTGCCCAAAATTGTACTCCATATTCCAGGTGTGGTCTTACTAATGCTTTGTAAAGGGGCATAATAATGTTTACTTCCCTTCCATCCATTGCCCGTTTAATGCAAGATAAGATCTTGTTTGCCTTTGCAGTTACTGCATGACTTTGGGCACTATTGCTAAGCCTGCTGTCTACTAGCACTCCTAAATCCTTCTCCAAATAGGGATTCCTCCAATTTATCCCCATTTAATTTGTAAGTCGCCTTTTTAATCTTGCATCCCAAATGCATAACCTTACATTTATCTGTATTAAACCTCATCTGCCATTTACCTGCCCACGTTTCCAGTCTCTCCAAGTCCTTCTGAAGAGAAATTACATCCTGCTCTGATTCTACTACCTTACACAATTTAGTATCATCAGCAAAGATGGAGACTTTGCTCTCAATGCCAACCTCAAGGTCATTAATAAATAAGTTAAAATGCAGGGGTCCCAGTACCGATCCCTGAGGTACTCCACTCACGACTTTAGCTGAACCAGAATAAGTTCCATGTATGATAACCCTCTGTTGTCTGTCCTTCAACCAGTTTTCAATCCAGGTAATATATTATTATTAAATCCAATTTTCTTTATTTTGTACACAAACCTCTTGTGGAAACCATATTAAAAGCCATTGCAAAATCTAAGTAGACCACATCAACTGCATTATCCTGGTCTAAATTCCTACTTACCTCCTCAAAGAAACAAATAAGGTTAGTTTGGTATGATCTATCCTTCATAAATCCATGCTAACTATTACTAATAATTTTGTTTTCCTTAGGCATTCCTGAATATTATCCCGTATTAAACCTTCAAGTAGTTTCCCCACTATTGAAGTCAGGCTTACAGGTCTGTAATTCCCTGGTTGCGATCTAGCTCCCTTTTTAATATAGGCACCACATCTGTTTTACGCCAATCTTGTGGTAGTGAGCCTGTGGAAATGGAGTCCTTGAATATTAAATATAATGGTTTGGCTATTATTGAGCTTAACTCCTTGAGAACTCTTGGATGTATGTCATCGGGGCCAGGTGCCTTATTTACTTTAATTTTTTCAAGCTGCTTATGAACTTCTTCCTCAGTTAACCAATTGTTCATTAATATGGAGGTTGTGGTTTTCTTCTGCGGCACTACTATTGAACTTGATTCCTCCCTGGTAAACACAGAGGCAAAGAATTGGTTTAATACCTCTGCTTTTTCCTTATCTCCAATAATCTGCCTACCCATCTCACACTGAAAGGGTCCTATATTTTCTTTTCTCATTTTTTTGTTATTAAGGTACTTAACTAACTTTTTATGGTTGATCTTACTTTCTATTGCAATCCTTTTTTCATTATCCATTTTTGCTAATTTGACTGTCCTTTTGCAATTTTTGTTACATTCCTTATAATTTTGATACAATGTCTCCGTCCCTTCTGTTTAAAGAATCTAAATGCCTTCCTCTTCTTGTCCATTTCCTCTCCTACCTGTTTATTTAGCCACATTGGTTTTGAAATATTTATTTTATACTTATTACCAGAGGGTATACACTGATAAGTGTGCTTTTCAAACAATCTTTTCAGACTCTTTGACACCAAAATAAGTGGACTTAATGCAGAAATGGGGTTTCTTAGACCCTATCATAATTTGCTGTAATGGTCCTCCCTGTCTCCCTGCCATTGTGCCATCCTATACCCCCCACCCCTCCCAGCATCTTCTTCCGCCACTGTGCTGCTGTGGATGTACAGCCACCCCCATCCCTAATTCTCACCTTCCTTATCTCTGTTTTAACACCATTCAAGTGCCTCTGTTCTTTATTCTTCCTTTTTTTTTTTTCCAATCCCTGTCTAAGTTTCAGAAACCTTTGTATACCAGTATTGCTGACCTGGGGAAGAGAGGAAAATTCTTGAAAGCTCGCCTTATGACATAAAATGTTAGTCCGAATAAAAAAGGTATCACCTAATACTGAAGAACACATACATATGTAACAGGGTCCCCCCTGGTCCCCCTTACCCTCTCTGCTATGGGGGCTCCCGGCGGCGTCGGAGGCAGGGTGCCGCCATCTTGGTTGTGTCTCAGAGGTATCAGCTTAGCCGCTCATTCCTTTGCTGCACTCCATCTGGAAAGTTCCTCCTTCTCCTAATGGAGTTGCTTTCCACCTCTCCCCTTAGGGAGATTCAACAGCTTCTCTGTCTCTCTGCTCAGAGCTGCACAGACTCACAGCTAGCATGAGACTACTGCAACACTGTTGCAGACCTTCACGTGCCTCTCACTGAACAGAGGCAGCACAACAACAGGAAACTGAACTAACTTTAGGCAGTGCTGTGTCTTATATCACCATTCAAGTGCCTCTGTTCTTTATTCTTCCTTTTTTTTTTTCCAATCCCTGTCTAGGTTTTAGAAACCTTTGTATACCAGTATTGCTGACCTGGGGAAGAGAGGAAAATTTTTGAAAATTCGCCTTATGACATAAAATGTTAGTCCGGATAAAAAAGGTATCACCTAATACTGAAGAACACATACATATGTAACAGGGTCCCCCCTGGTCCCCCTTACCCTCTCTGGTGTGGGGGCTCGCGGCGGCGGCGGAGGCAGGGCGCCGCCATCTTGGTTGTGTCGCAGAGGTTCGCGCATGCGCAGTAGCGACGCGGCGGACATGTTGGTAAAGGAGAAGTGGCAGCAGAGGCGCTCCGTAGTGCAGGGACGGCCCACAGTCGCGCATGTGCAGTTAGGGCAATACGGCGGCCATTACAATGTCGCGCAAAGTCAGTGGAGAGTAGCAGCGGCCATTACAGATTGCGCACGCGGCCCCAATAGGAAAGAGGGCCATGGAGGACTACAGCCCCCAGAGTGCTTAGAGGCAGACAGGCCACCTGACACCAGGGAGCCAATAAGGCTTACAGCTTTCCCTGAGAGGAAAGATACATTGTTGCGTGCTGCAGTGAGGAAGCAGAAGAAGCTGGGACACAGACAGGGGAGGGTGGGTAAGTGTAGAGAGCAAGTGGCTCATACACTAGGCGAGACATCCCCCTTAGGCCCCAGCTAGGCCCAATCACCGCAGCTTGTGGTTACTACAGGGACTCCCCTTAGGTCCTGTAGAACCCAGACAAGTGAGGGTACAGCCAGGAAGCGTGGATCTCCTGGTATTGCTGTGAACGTGAATCACTCTCTGCGGCTGCAGAGATAAGAGATTTTCTAAAGGTGGATCACTCCATGCGGGAGCCATCCACTCGCCAGGCAGAGTTACAGGACATCACTGAGGAGATCGCAGAGCGGCGGATCCTTTGTGAAGTGTCTGCAGCCCCAGGTGCTGGAGCACTGGGGTAGGTATTGTATTTTAAGTGCAACAACCTAACAGTACATTAGGCGCTGATGCTGCCTATAGGTTTTGGGTTTCTTAGAGGACTTGTGGGACTCTGGGTACACAGTGTTGGGGGAGGAGTAAGGTGTAAGGGTATAGCCCAGTTAGGGGCAAGGTTATAGCTGCCAGCTAGTGGCAGAGGGTGACACGGCTGTGTTGCTATTATTGATGTATGTGATGTGATGTTATTGTTTTGCCCATATAGTAAACAGTTATATATATATATATATATATATATATATATATATATATATATATCTAGTGTATGTGTTCATTTGAATGTGTTCTGCGAGGAACAACTCCCGCTCTGCTGGGAGCCATCGCAGGTGGAGGCGCTGTACCATATAGTATTGTTCCAGAGGATACACCCCAGGCTCTCACTGGTGGAGGCTCAGACCTCCTGTGTCCCTAACAGGTAAAGCACCACACCGGGTAATACATATAGATTCTCCTCATATGCACCCTATCTGTGATTGGGAGGGGGAATATGGGTTACATATATGTAACGGATTTTCTGGCCTAGCCTGACCCACCCAATCTCAATTTGGCCCCTGTGGTCTAACCAGTCCCAATTACATGGTCGTGTCTGGTGGTGCACCTGTTGGCAACAGGACTCCTGAGTCTCCCGCATGATGTTGTGTGGGGATTGCCAACCCAGACAGGCAGCTGAGATAGTGTGCATGAGTCCTACCTATATCCAGTGCAGCGCCTCCACCTCATCAGGATCCCTGCGTCCGCAAGAGGATGGTTCTGATGAGGAACTCCTTCTTGGTGATGCCTTCCCCTGCTGAGTAATTCCAGACTCACACAGTGAAGTGTCTTTATTCAAGGTCATCTTTATTGGCATGATGGTATGGGCCAGCTGCCCCTCACAGCTATCAGCTTAGCCGCTCAATCCTTTGCTGCACTCCATCTGGAAAGTTCATCCTTCTCCTAATGGAGTTGCTTTCCACCTCTCCCCTTAGGGAGATTCAACAGCTTCTCTGTCTCTCTGCTCAGAGCTGCACAGACTCACAGCTAGCATGAGACTACTGCAACACTGTTGCAGACCTTCACGTGCCTCTCACTGAACAGAGGCAGCACAACAACAGGAAACTGAACTAACTTTAGGCAGTGCTGTATCTTATATCACCTCAGGAACAGGCACATCTCTGATGTCACTAAGGGTGGACACCAAGCATGTTGTCACTTCCTTTGGGACATATGACACCTCACCAGGGTTTGAGGGCAAACCTCCATGATCATTACTGGCAACCCTGCATACTTACCAGGTTTACTGCCAGCATGAGAAAGAGATATGTACATCAATTTTACACATGGCTACATATATATATATATATATATATATATATATATATATATATATACAATCCACTCCAGCAAGAGCAAACAAAAGACAGCAGTCAAGATAAATGAAAAAGACCTGTAATCAGTTGTAATACAGCACAAACATGACCATGATGAGCAAACAAATAAAAGAGTTCAGACTTTTGAACGAGAACTTATTGAAAGGAAAAGGAATACATTCAGGAGGGATAAGGAAGATTATGTGACTAATCAAATTAGAAACTGTAAACGCCCTTCCTTTAGAGAACCACCCCCTCATTTGAATGGGAAAGCTACTCGTTATAGGTCTTAATCTAATTACACTTGTGTTAGATATCCCTATCATTCTTTGGCCGAGCTTATAGTGGAGAAGTTGCTGCGTGTGCGTGCATGCACGTCAAGCACACATCAGTAAATAGCTATAGCAGGTAGCCAAGTGCCTGCGCACCTGCAGGCAAAGAGGCGCATTGACGCAGCAGCGTTTTGAGGAGACAATACATTTTGTCTTCTCAGGCGCCTGCCACGTGATGTCAGCCTCACGTGAGCTGGTTCAGCCAATGAGGGGGAACCAGTTTTGTGATGTGTCGGCCACGCCCCCGCCACACCTATGCCCCCTCATCACCGCCAGCACTATGAGCAGGGATCGCTTGTGCTGCAGCCACGTGGCACGGTAGGAGCTCGCACTCTGCTAGCAAGCGGAGTGTATAATTTGTGCCTTACAAAGAGGATAGGGACTTTGCAGCTACTCCCAGCCCTTGGTTTACTGAGATTTGCACCATTTGCACCATTAGAATTTGATTAATCTATAGATGGAAATCAGGATGAATCAATAAAGATGGATGCTGGAGGGAGTGCTAGATCTAAATGAACTCCTCCATAATTCCTTTAACAAACCTGTGTCTTTTTTAGAGAATGTTAATTTGCAGTGGCTACCAAGAAGGGAAAGAAATTACCCATTATGGGAGCGAAAAATAATGGCTGTCATTACAAAATACAAAATTACCCATTATGGGAGCGAGAAATGTCCCATATAACCACATATCGAAGAAAAAGTGGGGCAGAGGAGTAAGAGCAGGAAGAACTGTTCATGGGAAGAAATAGATTGAACAATGGTTAGGATTATGTGAACCTACTATAGCAATATTTTCAATCTTTCTTCACATATTTTCATTCTTTCCCAAACTTCTCTATTAAATAAGAGTTTATCATTTGCTCCCAGCACTGGGCCGAATGCATTTGATCTCTTTGTAGATCTCAACAATTTTACACTCACTCTTAAAAGATATTTTTCCATTAAAGAATCTAAAATTATTTCCACACCTATATTTAATACACAAGAAATTAACTGTATTAAGGCTTTAACATCTCTATTGGTGGAATCGGAGGGACCACTTTCTTGTCCTTCTGATGCATTAAAGATCTTTTTCAACCTATGAGTATAGAGAACATGAAAGTAGAAGCATGAAATTAATCTTGAGGTATTTAAAATTCTCCATTTAAGCCCAAATCCCTTTTTATCCTTATCAATGTAAGGGAAGCTTTATACAGTAGAGTAAATGTATTCCATGGTACTCCAGGACATTGAAAACCTTTGTAAAAACGTCCCCCCCATTCATATAACTTATCAAGCACAGAGAGAAAAGCTATGGAGGACCTTAAAGAATTTAATGGTGTATTGATTAGTTAAGTTGCTAAAGGGGGAGGTATTGTCCTACAAGACAGAGAAGCATATCTTGAGGAGGATTAGAGGTTACTTAGTGATGCCAAGTTTTATACTGTTCTAACCTGTGATCCTATGTCTGATTTTCAGACTGTACAGTATATCATGAACATTTAAAGGATGCACTTGATTCTGGGGTAATTACGTGGACAGAATATAAGTTCCTTTATTTTGAACACCGCAGGAGACCAGTTTATTATCTTCTACCAAAAGTGCCCAAAGTCTCCTCAAACCTCCAGGGAGACCAATTATTTTAGAGGTGGATTCAATGACATCCAATTTATCCCAATATGTGGATTTTTATCTTCAAACTTATGTTAATTCTTTAATGTCCCACCTAAGGGATATACTTCGTACAATAGAGTCCGTCTCTGATTTAAAATGTAAAGACTCTTATCGTTGGGCATCAGTAGTTGTTAATTTACTCTATACATGTACAGTATAGCACTATCTAGGGGTATTGCAGCAATCAAGTGTATTGGTGATGCAGATAAAAATTAATCTAATATTCAGACAATTTATTTTATCAAGTATAGATTTTATTCTTCGCCTCAATTATATTTTTTATTCTATTTACAAAAATGTGGTACGGCCATGGGTGCCAGGTTTGCCCCCCGCTACTGTATGCTAATCTCTTTATAGGTTAATGGGAAGATCTCCACATCAGGAATGATGTGAGGCTGGGGGCAGGCATCGTCTACTATGGCCACTATATGGAAGTCATGATTTTTATTTGGAGAAGAAAAGGCACTTAGACATTTGATTATCTCTTTTGACAATAATGATAGGGGTCTGAAATTCACTTATATTATTAGTTCCACGTCTCTCATTTTTTTGAGCTCATCTTATCAGTTGATGGAGATTCCAATATTATTACAGACACACACTTTAAACCGGTTGCGGTAAGTAGCTACATTCATGCGACAAGCAACCATCATAAGAGATGGTTGAATAATATTCCACTAGGTCAATTTCACCGTATTAGGAGGAATTGTACTACCGATTAAGATTTTTTTGATGAAACAGTCAAGAATATTGTTCAATAAGTTCTCTGACTAGGTTATGATGTGTGTTTGGTTCAAGAGGTCTTCAATAAAGTGGGAATCCTAGAAAGGATTCCTTGCTGGTGAAATCTAAGGTTAAGAATTCTTCCAACACCTTTAGGATAGATATTTCAAGGTCCAACCAACTATTTCAAGCACCAAAGTTTATTACAACGTTTAATGTGTCAGCACATAGAATACATAATATACTTAACAAACTTTGGGGCATACTTCTATGTGATCCTAATATAGGACCAGTCCTAACTCAGAAGGCCCCTATTATTTACAGAAAGGCTAGGAATATTAATAACCTTTAGCACCTAGCAGACTAAGGCACCTAGATATCTCTGCTTCTTCCCCCTCATTTTTGGAATTTTTAGGTATGGTAGAGGCAGATGCATTGAAGAAGAAGAATCAGGCACACGGTCTTAATCATCAATGAAAAGGGGGTCACCTATTTGTTTGAGTGCGTGCACTACCATCATTCCATTGCTCCCCAGAACCAGTGCACCGGCGCTTAAGTACCCCACTATCACCTGTTTGTTTGAGTGCGTGCACTACCATCATTCCACAGAGGCAGATGCATCACATGTAAGCATACCCATTTGGATCACCAGATTTGTTGTACGGTGAATAAATAAATATTTACAGTCAAAGGGAGGATCAATTGTTTGAGCACGTTTGTCACTTCCCAAGGTCACCGAGGAAGCCAAAGGCGAAACTAGTTTGACAGAATTTGAACATTCCAGGCCACCGTAGCTGGAAGGAAAAAGCTCTACCTGGCTTTAGGATTGAACTACTGCCAATGCGCATGTGCAGGAGCAGAGCTGAAGCAGGAGGTCAGTGAAGGGAGCAACCAGAGCTGTGCACGAGCCCAGGTGAGTCCCCCACTGACGCCGACAGCTGATACCACTTCCTACGCCGAGACAGACGCCGCACCGACGCCTTGAGATACAAGGAAGAGGCTTGTGGAGTCTAGAGTCAAAACCCTTTCAATGCCATATGCCTATGGTCGTTTGTGAGTGAGCATTCTCTTTTAAATCTTATTTCTTCATTAAACGTTTTTACACTATATCCTTCTCCTTTATGTTTTGAAGCACATTTAAGAAGAATCTCCTTCTCAAGAATCTGCAGTTTACTGTATGTAAGTGTTCTTCTGTCTAATACCAATCAACATTAGGCTATTAATTCCATTTTAACCACCCCTTTTCTGTGGTTTGTTGTTTTTATTTTCTCCCTACATGTCTTGGGAACCACGAGTATAACCACACGCCGGAGGACTCCTTTTTTTCTTGATTGACATTGTGTGGAGGACTTTGAATCACCTCTATGAACTCTGGCAGTGGGACTTCTCTGTGTATTTATTGAATATCTGCATTTGAATCAACACACACGGTTGGCGCTACTATATCCTTTTTTCCCCACGTTTGGCACTTACCTGGTTTTTTTGCGCCTGTGGCCTACAATATGTAGGTATAACTACACATATTATGGGGACCAGGTTGTTAGAACACAGGCACAACATTATCATGGGTGTCAATACACACAGTGTGTCCAGGCACTTCTCTTCTCAACACTTTAAAGACTTGAGTTCATGTAAAATAATGGGGCTTGAATTGACACCGGCAACACTACTAGCTGGTGATAGATTTAAGTCTCTGTAGAAATGAATCTTACGGGATTTATCAACTTAGCACCTTAGCTCCTGGTTGTCTCAATGAATACTTAGACACCAGCACTTTAGTTTGAGATTTGTCATATCAGTGTTAGCATACATTTATGTTGATTTTATGTTATATCCCATCTTTATTATTCCAGTATGTAAGGGGTTAATTGCATTTACCAAAATATATACATCCTATTCACACCATACAGGTGTAGGTATTTTGGTACATTATTTAAATGGTCCTAAATCCCCTCTAGTAACTCCTGATTAAGTCACCTGATAACGCATGACAAAACTGGTTGGATCCGCATCACAGACGTCACAGTGCTGTTAGCTGAGACTTGGTTCAGTCTGATGAGCAGCTGCTTTCAAAAGTTTTCTTATCGGATGTTTTATACAGCTCACACAGCTACATTATAGCAATTCATTACTGCAGGAACGCCTTGCAACATTTATTAAACCTCATCAGCAGTGGATTGTATGGAACCTGAGGCGACAGAGTAACAGGCGTACAATTGTTCACACAGCGGACGTGAGGCTAATTATCCATCTGCCTTCATTATTCACTACCCTGTGGAATTTACAAGTCCTTGTTATTTCCAATCTTCTCCCTGCACAAGCTTGTCAGTGATCTGAGTGGAGTAGATGCTGACATTTTCACCATCAATACAGCATATTATCCTCCACATTTCCAATTGTCCACTCTATCTTCAAACACCATTTTGTACTTTTCTGGATTGAAGTAATTGCTCACATACTGTATAGTGACTATATCTGGACTTTTTTTCCCCTCTGCTATCCCTTGCCCCCGCCCCCTCCACATTTCCCTATATGTATTTGTTTGCATTTTAACATGTTTGTGTTTTGCTAGCCATTAATAGTGTGATTGAATTGTTCATCATGTTTACATAGTGCAGATGTACAGTTAGGTCCAGAAATAATTGGACACTGACACAATTTTCATAATTTTGGCTCTGTTCGCCACCACAATTGATTTGAAATGAAACAACCGAGATGCAACAGAAGTGCAGACTTTCAGCTTTAATTCGAGGGGTTGAACAAAAATATCGTATGAAACGTTTATGAATTGCAACCATTTTCATACACAGTCCCATTATTTCAGGGGCTCAAATGTAATTGGACAAATGAACACAATAATAAACAAAATGTTCATTTTTAATACTTTGTCGAGAATCCTTTGCAGGCAATGACTGCTTGAAGTCTGGAACGCATGGACATCACTAAACGCTGGGTTTCCTCCTTTGTGATGCTTTGCCAGGCCTTTACTGTAGCTGTCTTCAGTTGTTGTTTGCGGATATGGGAAATGAATCCCTGTAGGTGCTACAAATGTCTCTGCAGTATTGTGCAATATAGCGTTGAAATCCAGGAAAGAGTTAACTTCATGTGCAGTATACAGGCATTGAATGCTCACTTGATAGCCATATTATAGGACAATGTAAAGAGTGGTATGCAGGCACCACAGTGGGTGTGTGAAATGTACACTCACTGAAGAGAGCACACCCCACACCCACTTATGGGACAGCACCCCTCAACCCATAGGCATAAGACAATATAAAGCCATGAATGATAGAACTGCATTAACAGAAATAAATAACTCACGAATCCATCCTGGACAGGTATAGCGTGCCTCCTTCCGGTATGATGAATCCAAGTTGAGAAAAAGAGTGGGGGCTACAGTCAGCGGGGGAGCGAGCGAGCGCCCGGGACACAGCGGGGGAGCGGCCACAACACGCTGCCTCCCGCCTCAGATCCACGTGGGATTTGCCGGACGGGTGAGTGAGCGGCCTTCACCTCCCCTCACCCCCGCTCACCTCCCCTCACCCCCTTTCACCTCCCCTCACTCCACTTCTCCTCCCTTCCACCCCCCTTCACCTCCCCTCCACTCCCCCTTCACCTCCCCTCCATACCCCCCTTCACCTCCCCTCTATACCCCCCTTCACCTCCCCTCCACCCCCCCTCCCCTGCAGTGTCAGTGTCTCCCCGATACCCCACCCCCCCGGCGCCGCTACAGTCAGCGGGGGAGCGAGCGAGCGCCTGGGACACAGCGGGGCAGCGGCCACAACACGCTGCCTCCCGCCTCAGATCCACTTGGGACCTGCCGGACGGGTGAGTGAGAGGCCTTCACCTCCCCTCACCCACCCCTCACCCCCGTTCACCTCCCCTCACCCCCTTTCACCTCCCCTCCACCCCCCTCTTCACCTCCCCTCCACCCCCCCCTCTTCACCTCCCTTCCACCCCCCCCCTCTTCACCTCCCTTCCAACCCCCCTTCACCTCCCTTCCACCCCCCCTCTTCACCTCCCTTCCACCCCCCCCTTCACCTCCCTTCCATCTCCCCCTCTTCACCTCCCTTCACCTCCCCTCCACCCCCCCCTTCACCTCCCCCACCCCTTCCCACCGCCTCCCCCCCTTCCCACCGCCTCCCCCCCTTCCCACCGCCTCCCCCCCAAATCCACCGCCTCCCCACCCTTCCCACCACCTCCCCCCCTTCCCACCGCCTCCCCCCCCTTCCCACCGCCTCCCCTCCCCCTTACCACCGCCTCCCCCCCCTTCCCACCGCCTCCCCCCCGTCCCACCGCCTCCCCCCCCTTCCCACCTCCTCCCCCCCTTCCCACCTCCTCCCCCCCCTTCCCACCACCTTCCCCCTCCTCACCCTTCCCACCACTTCTACCCTTTCCCCCCCCGCTCCCCTTCCCCCCCCCGCTCCCCTTCCCCCCCTCCGCTCCCCTTCCCCCCCTCCGCTCCCCTCCCCCCCTCCGCTCCCCTTCCCCCCCTCCGCTCCCCTCCCTCCCTCCGCTCCCCTTCCCCCCCTCCGCTCCCCTTCCCCCCCCTCCGCTCCCCTTCCCCCCCCCTCCGCTCCCCTTTCCACCCCCCCTCCGCTCCCCTTTCCACCCCCCCTCCGCTCCCCTTTCCACCCCCCTCTCCGCTCCCCTTTCCACCCCCCCTTTTTTTATTATATAGGATGGAAGCAGGGGGTCTCTGGAGTTGGTATTAATGTGGGGCAGCTCTGCAGACCCCCAGCTTCAATCCAATGCAGTAAAAATAAAAACAAATTCTTCAGAGTCACATCACGGATCCCATCTCAAGGGAGCGAGATCAGAAACTGCTAGTTGCTTGCGAGTTGCAGCTACGATGTGAATCTCGGAGTTACTAGAATTGCTTGATATTTAAAAAAATGCGAGTTTGAGCATTTTTTTTAGCTCCCGCGCAGTTTGTCTGTGTGGGAGCACTACCGATCGGGGCAAGCACTTCTCAAGTGAGTTTGACATGTTATCGAAGCTTTCTGAATAGTAATACATGCAATTTGGTTCGAGAAGTGCCCAAAATGGTAATAAGTCACTTATCGAAGCTACTAGAATAGGTCCCATAGTGTTCTTCTTCTCTCTTTAATACTCAAGTCTTGCAATTCCTTAGTTACTTCCATAGTTGCAGTTTCCACCCCCCCCTCTGCCCCCTGCAAACCCACTGTGCTCACTGCACTGGCCTGTGCTGTCACTGTCGCCTGTTCCCATGCCACAGCGAGCCCCTACTCCTGAACGTGCTTCCTCTCGTTCCTTTTTTATTGTTCCCCCAGCACCTACACCCCCTCCATCTATCCATTCCCTCCCATCTAACTGGGCTATAACCGAATGCAGCGCTTCCCAAATTGCCCCCAGACCCACCTGCCAACCCTCCTCCCTATCACTTGCAATTACGCCCCTACCCCCTGATCTGTGAATGTGGCTGCATGATGCCTAACTGGCACCAATCCAGGACCTGTAGCCACTACTTTCGCTGGCCACCTTGTGTCCCTGGCGAGATCCATACTACGTCGAGCAACAGAAACACTGGTAAGTGACTCTCTCTCTTCACTCTGCAACGTACCTTCCCATTTACCCTCTGCATCCAGCCTCCTCCGATACACACTACCTTATGAACCATCTGCCCCCCAAAACCTGGCAATAGGGACCCCACAACCCCAGCATCCCTGATCCCCTACCCTAGCAGCACTAAAACCTGTCCAAAGTGGACTGCTGGTAGCCTTAACCATTTCCCCCTAATCCATCAACCCTAACTCCTCCACCTGCCATCCCCACCCATTCTGCCTAGTATGCACCAGTTCCCTCTGTATTCCCCTCTATCTTCCTAAACCACACCTAGACTCAGAACTCACATGACCTCCCCCTCACCTGTCCCTGCAACCTTCTGGCAGGCCTAGCTCACACTACCCATTGCTTCCCAGGGGGGTGGGGGAAACTCTCCACTTCAAACAGCGGTCCTGTGGCCTCCCCTTCAGTCCCACCAGTGTCCTTCACCAGCATTGGATGAACATGAGGATCTTTAAACGACATGCTGCTCCTCATGGCCACCAAGTAGAGAAACGGTGAGTGCTTTCTCCCTCTGCTTCTTATGTCTCTTTCCAAGCTCACCCATTCCTCTGTTCACTTAACACTTACCCTACCTTTCCTTTGGGGCCTCAACCCCTGTCATTCCCCCTTTCGTACAGGGGACTACTTACTGACCACACAAGCAGATATTGGATACAACACACATCCACATTGTGGAAATCTGTCCTTTTATTAAGATGAAAATAGGATGCATTGCTCTTTCTTATGCACAGTTACTGTATTAAGTTCTTTCAACCATAATATGGTAGACAAAGATAAATACAGTAGTGTTTCTCCATATGTATGTGCCTTATGTATGTACAGTGTATGTAAGTGGAAAAACTTTCTATCATGCAGTTGATAACAAAAGTCCAATTTGCGCATGTGTGTTTTTTTTTTCATTGTATCTTGTAACATTTGTATGAATTTAATTTAAAAGCAGTTTAATCAGCACTACTGATCTTGTTCTGATTTACAGTCTAACACAAAACAGCAGTTCAGTTTTGAGCTGCCCTAATTATTTATTTCAGTAAGTGCCAATGATGGAAAACATTGCTTGGCAGCAAAATAATATCAGCCAGTTTCCATGGGATTAATCAGCTGAATTGAGAAATATAAGGCAAAAAAAATAAAATAGTTCTGATGCTTTGGGATTTTAAATGACAGAAATATGAACAAATGGGAGAAGTTTCTGTTTTATACAATATTATTTTTGCTTCACTTGAAGTTTAGAAACTTTTAACTATGCCTCTAAACAGCACAATACTTGATGCTCTCAGCACTGCATTGCATTCAAACCATAGTATATTTTGTTTACTTGAATCTAGGGTTATTTCCCATTTCAGATCTAAAAAAAAACAACTACTGATCAATGGAATATTTTGCTCCTTTGTTTAGAAAGGGAAAGACATATTTGTTGACATGCAAAGAGCTATTCAACAGAAAAAAGCAAAACCCAACCCAAGGTTTCAGCGAAGTGCGTACACAAGCTAGAAACATACATACATTTAATTTTACTATGTCTAAACAATGAAGTAAAGCAAACAGTATTATTGGTGACTCCAAATAGAAAACAGCTAAATTATAACTTTCTTACATAAAAGAAGGAACTTTTGAAGTCTGCAAACTCATCATGAACTCTACCTTTGCACATCGTGCACATGTTCGGTTACAAAACCAGACCGCTCAACAAATTACTTTATATTAGGCCCAGTAAGCCTATTTACAGTAACATGATATTAACCAAAGCTAAAACCCGTTAATCATAGCACAGTACAGGCATACCCCACATTAACGTACGCAATGGGACCGGAACATGTATGTAAAGCGAAAATGTACTTAAAGTGAAGCATTGCCTTTTTCCCCATTTATCGATGCATGTACTGTACTGCAATCGTCATATACGTGCATAACTGATGTAAATAACGCATTTGTAACAGGCTCTATAGTCTCCCCGCTTGCACACAGCTTCGGTACAGGTAGGGAGCTGGTATAGCTGTTCAGGACGTGCTTACTGGCGCATGCGTGAGCTGCCGTTTGCCTATTGAGCGAGATGTACTTACTTGCGAGTGTACTTAAAGTGAGTGTACTTAAACCGGGGTATGCCTGTATTAAACAACGTAAATAACATATTGTTAATCAGGATTTACTCCTGTTAAAAGCATGACATTATGAATAACAGGAATTATTCTAAATGATATGGTTCATGAGCTCCTTATAGCCTAAAAGATATTCATCCCGCGTGAGCAATATGCTTTTTTTAAACTTATTTTTTGCTGCTTATATTCTTTTATTTTGACAGTTAGTGGATAGTGTTTAAGCTTTCATAGAGATTTTGTTAAGTTTCTATTGAGCAGCTGGGTCCAAAATATTCAGTTTATGATAGGGAGAGAGATTTAAATGATAATTTGAATCATTTTAATATCTTTAACAAATTTAAATTAGCATTATTTTAATCTCACTCTCCTACAAAAGCCCTATTTCAGGGTATAGATTGGTGTAACACCATAGTTAGGTAAGACTTAAATAACATTATGTTGTCCGGTGGTTAACCTTAAAGGAGATACTTGTATATGGGATGAATATTGTTTAGGCTATAATGAGTTAATTTGCATACAATTTGTAATAACAGCCGTTATTCATAACAGTGTGCTTTTAACAGGAGTAAATCCTTGTTAACAGCATGTTTTTGACTTTAATGAATACTTTGTTATGATTTTAGAAGTGGGTGACACCGGGTGTGTGAAATCAGAAAATACCATAATCTTATACAGGCATACCCCGCATTAACTTACGCAATGGCTCCAGAGCATGTATGTAAAGCGAATGTACTTAAAATGTACTTAAAAAATGAAGCACTACCTTTTTTCCACTTATCGATGCATGTACTGTACTGCAATCGTCATATACGTGCATAACTGATGTAAATAACGCATTTGTAACAGGCTCTATAGTCTCCCCGCTTGCGCTCAGCTTCGGTACACGTGAGTGTCCTTAAAGCTGCAGTTCATGCAACATCCTGCATGTGTTTTTTTTTTAATAAATCAGTTCTGTAGTAAGAAAAAATACTTTTAGCATTTTCTGTTTTAAAAAACCACTTTGAAAGACCAATTTTCTTGTATTCTATTTTAACAAGCATGCTTGTTCCTATAGCAACGATTTACATTCCCCATATTTAAAGATGTCACAAACTTTGCAGATCAATAGACGGAGAACGAATTGACCGGCAGCTATGCGTTTTTTTTAGGTAAGTAGAGATTGACCACATGAAACTATTGAAGTTAAAAAAAAAACAAAAACAAAAAAAAAACGGGAGCCTGAACTGCAGCTTTAAAGCGGTGTATGCCTGTTCAGTATTCCAAAACCAAACAAAACCAAAACCCTTTCGATTTTTTAGAACCAAAACTAAAACATTATTCGGAATGTGCTTTTGTACATAGATTATTTTATTTTTGTAGCTTTAGAATTTTAGTTTCCAAATTGTTTTTATGATTTTAAAGTTCTTTTAAGCATGATTCATACATTATTATGCTCTTTTATTTATTTTTTTAATATATTTTTATACTTTTTATATTTATCTAATGTATCTCTCATCACAGTTTCCATGGCTAATGAGTTCCACATTTTAACTGCCCTTACTGTAAAGAACCATTTCCTTTGTTGCTGGGGAAATCTCCTTTCCTCCAACCTTCAGGGATAACCCCAAGTCCTTTGTACTGCCCTTGGGATGAATAGTTCTTTTGTAAGCTCCCTGTATTTTCCATAATATATTGTATATGGTTATCATATCCCCTCTTAGATGCCTCTTTTCTAATGTTAGCACATCTAATTTAGCTAGCTTCCTCATAAATCAGATTATCCATCCCCTTTATTAATCTGGTAGCTCTTCTCGGCACTTTCTCTAGTTCCGTAATGTCTTTTCCAAGGAGTGGTGCCAAAAATTGTACTCCATATTCAAAGTGTAGTCTTACTAACGCTTTATAGAGGGGTATAATTATGTTTACTTCATTTCCATCCATTGCCCGTTAAATGCAAGATAAGATCTTTTTTGCCTTTGCAGTTACTTAATGACTTTGAGCACTATTGCTAAGCCTGCTGTCTACAAACACTCCTAAACCCTTCTCCAACAAGGATTCTCCTAATGTATCCCCATTTAATTTATGTGTCTGTGTATTCTTGTTTCCTAAAGGCATAACCTTACATTTAGCTGTATTAAACCTCGTCTGCAAACTTCCAGTCTATCAAAGTCCTTCTGGAGAGAAATTGCATCCAGCTCCGATTCTACAACCTTACACAATTGTGTGTCATCAGCAAAAATGGAGACTTTGCTCCCTAAGCCAAACTCAAGGTCATTAATAAACAAGTTAAAAAGCAGGGGTCCCAGTACTGATCCTTGAGGTACTCCACTGACAACTTTAGCCTACCCTGAAAAAAGTTCAATTTGTGACAACTCTCTGTTTTCTATCCTTCAGCCAGTTATCAATCCAGGTGCTAATATTTTTACCAAGTCCAATTTGCTTTATTTTGAACACGAATCTCTTGTGAGGAACCATATCAAAGGCCTTTGCAAAATCTAAGTTGACATCAACTGCATTACCCTGGTCTAAATTCCTACTTACCTTCTCAAAGAAAATAATATGGTTAGTTTGGCACGATTTATCCTTCATAAATCCATGCTGACAATTACAAATATTTTTTTTTCTATTTAGTATTTCTGAATATTATCCCGTACTAAACTTTCAAGTAGCTTCCCCGCAATTGATGTCAGACCTTTTTAAATATAGGCACCACATCTGTTTTACGTCAATCTTGTGGTACTGAGCCTGTTGGAATGCTCTATTTGTTTACCAATTTTACACACCTATCTATTTATTAATCTATTGCATCTATACACATATTCATAGTAACAAAGGAGGGAGAGGAAGTAGGTGGTATGATACCTTTTATTGGACCAACAAGTAGTTTATATGTTACAAGCTTTCAAACTTCTCAGTGTCCTAAGGAGAGAATTCAGAACCCTGAGACCATGTTGGAAAGCTTGTAACATGTCCACTACTTGTTGGTCCAATAAACGGTATCATACCACCTACTCCCTCCATTATTGCTACATGAAAGAAAGGACCTAGACGGCTACCCACCTTTCTTTGCCATATTTATAGTATATGTAGCCCCTGTAAAAAATAGTAGGCTACCTATCCTTCTCCTACTGGAGTAAGCCCTGGTAAGAGCAGGCGCCAGTAGTAATCATGGGTTTTCCCCCCACCAAGCCCTGCCTTGAGTGATAGAGGTAGGCCCCTGACTCTGTGGCAGGCCTGAGACAGAGGGGAGGTCCTGCTGACAGCATAAGGGGCAGGGCTGTATCTATTTAGTTGGCTGCTCCTGTGTGTGTCTGGGGTTGTTCAGTCTGTTGCAGTGGAGAGAAAGGAGTGTCAGTCTGGAGAGTGGAGGCTGTTGGAGTTGTGAGAGTGGAGAGTGCTGGAACAGAGAGAGCATGGTCTGGGAGTTCAAGGAAACAGGAGAAAAGACACTCAGCCATACTGATTAGAGCTGATAGCACTGTAGTGCTGTGGACCAATGCCCCTCACCCTGATGAGGGGGTGAGGGGGGAGATCTACCCTCACCCAGAGAGTATATCCTGGAGGTGGGGATTGGGGTATTGAAGCCCCAACAGCCCATCCTGCTAGGGTACAGCCTGGAGGAGAGGAGTGGAGGAATACCTGTACATTTGGAAGCACTGCTGTACATGAACTGCTGATGCTGCTGTGTGCTGTATCATTGTGCAAGGACAATAAAGAGTGCTGCTATTTTATCAGAGACTGTGTGTGAGTTTAAGATCACTCGCCCTGCCAAGCAGGGCTTCTTCTGGGAGGATCTTAACCTATCCCTATAGGTCTCGTCAGAAGATGGAGGCGCTGCACCATTGCTAAAGAAGATGGAGGCATATACCCCAGAAGCCTGGCCCTGTTATCCCCCATACCACCACGGGAGACTCAGGCCCTCCTGTTCCAAGCAGGTATGCACCACCATAGTATATGTAGCCAGCCCTCACTACACCCTAGAGGTCCAATCTGCGACCGGGGGGGGGGGGGGGAGGGAGAACATGGGTTACATATATTTTTTTAATTTAAGTGTAATATTACTGACTTCAATAACAACACTTTTTATAAAAGTAAAGAAAAAAATGCCAATCTAATTACTTGTTGCTCAAGCTTAAACCACAAATTAATGTGATTGTTTCAGTATTAATATCCTGAAATAAAAACAAAGGTTGAGCCTTTCTTTGGGTCTTGCTTTAATTTTCTCATACAGCATTTGAATGTTTTTTCCGAAGTTCGACTTAACCATCAGAGCGAACATCAAAGTTTGCAAAGTTTGGATTTTGAACCCACAAACCTGCTAATCCTACATATTATATAACCCTTTAAGATCACCCATTCCCACTTATTAAGTAGCAGGTTTTTCATGTACCTGTGCAGGACAGGCCCACTGAGACCATTCTCCCTCCACTGCAGAGGTAAATGAGAATTTTAACAGGTAGTGTTAGGACCTGCATACTAGTCACAGCGTGAAGTAGCTGCCGGCTTATAACAGTTGGACAAAGGGCTTAACTAAATGACCCTTACTCATGAGAATACTAACATTGATGTATTTAACTATGTATTTTGTCACATTGGATGTAGCATTGGGTATTTTTGCCTTTTGTTGCATACATTTGGCCACACTCCGTAGCACTTCTATATATATATATGATGTGGTGGGTTCTGCAGTTAGAGCTTGCAGGAATTGTGTGTTCAATGATATTATATAACCTTATTTGCTCATACGATTTCTTTGTGAAATAAAGCACACAGTTTTACACACATTTTTAAGGGATACATGTACATACTGTATATATAAATTCTCAAATTTTCCTTTTCATCCTATTGATTTGGATTCAGTATTACTTATATAATATAATATATTATCACAAAAGTGATCTCCTAGACTTCAGCAGAGTTTCTCTGACACAAATCAGTAGGAGTCTATTAAAATGCTAGTGTTTGGTCCAAAACACTCAAATATCATTGATGTCTGTTCTTGGAGGGTGACATCTCTTAATGAAACAGTACATTAAGCACAAAAGTGAACAATGGTAGAGAAGTAGTTGAAGACTGGTATCTAATTAAAATGATCCCTTTTATTTATTTTTAAACTGCATTGAGTATTAAGCCTTAGGTTATGAATGCTCCAGATAGATCATCTCACCACTACTATACTGTATGTAAAGGAGAGTAATCGGCCTGTAGCCAGATCCATACCATTGTAATATCAACAGAATAAAATAATAATATCAGAGGCCACATACATACTTAATAGCACATTAAATAACACGGTTTCTGAGTTCAAAAGCAAATGCCGTAATTTACGGCATAAAGACTTGGCATTGCGTAGAACAAATTTAATTTCATTTTATATACACAAAGGATGTGGTTAAAAAAAAAGTCAGAAAGGTCCCATGCTCCCATTGATGAGCGTATTACTTACTGAAAAATAGTTTAGTAGTGGTGAAGTTAGTCTGAAATGATGTCGTGTAAAGTGTACAGTACACGATGTAGTCATTTGTGCAATAATAACCGAGTGAACGCGAGAGATCTTGCACGAGGAACAGAGACTCGAGAAAATGTTGAAGTCAAAGACATTGATGAAGAGGACTCGCTCCGGCGGTGTGTTAAAGATTGTCCGTGAACATTACCTACGAGATGACATTAGCTGCGGTTGCTGGGGTTGTGACGAGTGTCAGCAGGAGGCCCCTGTCCTACAGCTGGAGCCCATTCTGCAGAGCTCTCTTTGCCCATCACCTCACTACCTGCTGCCAGACACCAATGTGCTGCTTCACCAGGTACTACACTAGTACAATGCACTAAATGCCCACAAGTTTTGCCTGCTAATTTGCTATGTTTGCTGTTGCATATGACATGCTTAGTGATACATGGACACATGACACATAAAGCTTGGCCCCCTGCAGACGCACTTACTAGAATTCCCTCCTACTGTCTCTGTACGTTCTCCCTACCTACCAATTAGATTGTAAGCTCCTCGGAGCAGGGACTCCTTCCTTAATGTTACTTTTACAGTATGTCTGAAGCACTTATTCCCATGATCTGTTATCTATATTATTTGTTATTTATATGATATGTATTACTACTGTGAAGCACTATGTACATTTATGGCGCTATATAAATAAAGACATACAATACAATACAATACAGGGGCTTATGCAGAGAGGTACGGTAAGGTGAAATTCGGCAGGTTTGCGGCAAAAATGTCCGCATTCAAAGAGTTAGTGGCGAGAACTTGGAGGGATTAGTCAACTTCGCCAGACGGGTGGCGAGAAGCGTGAGTTCGCTACTGTTAAAAGACGCACGATTCCAGTAGCTCCGATGCGCATGAACGCGCCAATCGGAGCTACTAAATGGCGCGTTCAGTGGAAATTTTGCCCGCCAACTAAAGTTGGCTGTATTGTCGGCAAATACCGCGCGGCTTTGAATGGCGAGTTTCACGCCAAGTGAAACTCGCCTACTTAGCTATTTCATGAACACCGCGCTACCGGAGTACCCTGCATAGCACTACAATAAATTCCAATCCTGCGGCGAATTTAAGCAGTACCTCTCTGCATAAGCCCCACAGTGTGATGACAACTGACTAATTCTATAAATTACCATTTTCACATTATTACAGTCTCAAAGAAGAGATAGCAACACTCCACAACCACAATGAAAATGTACACTTAGATTATAATAATTACTTACTAATACATTAATAAGGCCAGTGCTTAGGTCCTTGATGTCAAAAACATCATCAGAGCTTGGAGATATACTGAAGGTTAGCGTGGCTAAAGGCTGATATTAGAAACAAATGAGCACTATCAAGAGATATTAATTAAATTAGTATTTTAACCGCAGCAACATGTTGGCAATATTTTAAATGCAGTGCATGAGATGAACATGTACGGATATTACCACCCTTACTTTCCTCACTGCCTGGGAAAGCTGAGGGAATGCAACCGTGACATCCTTCGGCAGTGGGGATTAACTCATGTTTAGTTAGACATTTTTTAGGCATTTAATCCAGGTGATTTTGCAAAATTGCAAATTCACTCAGATATAACCACAGCCATATTTTTTTTTACAAAACAATAACAGAAAATCATGAGTGACACAGGAAACAAGATTCTTTAGAGATACAGTATGTGTAAATGTGGGATTTTTGCTAAATATACCACAATATTAAACGGCATACATTTATACATCTCCTTCATAAAAATATGATAGCATACAGTATCAATATTTCAATTACATTTAATCTGCATTTGATATATTCCTAATACTATACTCCTAAAATCACTGTACTCTAGCCTTTGAATTAATTAATTTAAAGCACCCATTGAACCCTGCACTATGCTATGGCTGTGTGGCATGTATATACTGTATGGTGACAGTATTACAACTGCATATAAAAAGACCATCCTAAAGAAGAAGCTATTTCATTTGTTGTTATGTAATTGATGTTAAAAGTAATAGTTGATGTTACAAAAAAGAAACAAAAGAAAGTAAATTCTCAGAAATAAAGACATTTTGAAGTGAAACATCTTTGCGCGCACCTACCCCACGAGAATATTTCACTGGCAGTAAATGGACTTCACGGTGACGGAAGTGACGTCACTGCTGACAGAAGAGGCCATCAGCGACGTCAGTGTTGCCAGATTGCGACAGCACCAATCACCGGAGAGGAGGAAGGCAGCACTGGATTCCGCAGAGACCCCCGGCGCTCGGTGCGCACGGTGAGCATGCGCAGAGGACTCCACAGCAGCAGCATAGGGACACACACACACAGAGAGACACACACAAACACGCAGAGACACACAAACACAGAGACACACACACACACATAGAGAGACACAGACACACAGAGAGATGTACACACAGACACACACACAGACAGACACATGCACACAGAGACACAAAGACACACACAGAGACACACACACATAGGGCATCATGCAGTAAGTAGCGAAAAAATGCATTAGGCAGTTTTGCAATTAGCCATGTTTTTGGCGTGTTAAACTCGCTGTATGCTGTAAGGGCCGAATACCTGGCGAATGAATGCTCCACCACCATTTGATAAAATGGCGAGTAACCGGTGGCGAGACGGCTGCCTGGTGAGAAGCTGCAGAGAAGCCGTCCCCTGACGAGATCTGTCTGCAGCAGAGAGAGATCCGCCGCTCTCTCAGCGCAAACATCGGCACATTAAAAATTATTTTTTAAACCATTTTTATTCATAGTGTACATGTGCAGGGGGTCTCCGGAGCTGAACCGCATTGGTTTCAGGTTCGGGGACCCCCTGCTTCCCAAGATACAGGCCCCTTTATGAGGTGCCGATATCCCTCTGCATTTAAAGGTCCCGATCACGTGACCGTGGAATGTAAACAAAGCAGAGGGATACCGGCACCCCATAAAGTGGCTTTTATCTCGGGAAGCAGGGGGTCCCCGCACCTAAAACCAAAGCGGTTCAGCTCCGGAGACCCTCTGCACATCTACACTATGAATAAAACACACATATCAATAAACACTCGTTCCTTACCTTTGCGGCTATCTGCTATGTTAGCGAAGCAGCATGAATATTTTTTTAATAATACTGTACAGTGAGCAAGGGGTCCCCTGAGCTGAACCGCATAGCTTTGTGGACCAGAGACCCCCTGCTTCCCGAGTTAAAGGCCCCGGTATGTGTGATCGGGTGGGCAGTGTCACCGCCATGTTTATAGCGTCCCATACGCTACGTGCCCGCAATAAACATGGTGTCGACACTGTAACCGATGCCCCAAACCGGGGCATGTAACTCGGGGAGCAGGCGGTCTCTGAGCCACAAATCAATGCGGTTCAGCTCAGGGGACCCCCTGCTCCCGCACAATATTATTAAAATACATTCATGCTGCTTCATTACCATAGCGGATAGCCGCTAAGACAATGAAGGGGTTAACGCATAATAGTATGTTTATTGGGGACAATTGCCCCCAATAAACATAGCAATACACAGCATACAATACAGTAATGGGCAACATTACTATTATCCACATATGGATAATAGTGCAGTTGTCCATTTAAAATACATACAGAACAATAAATACATTAAATACATATAGCACTCACCCATGTCCGGCTGCCACGATGAAGGCCATCCTCATCTTCATCCTGCTAATGCCCCATCCGCTTCTGCAAAACAGACACAAGAATAAAAACATCCAATATAATGTCCCCTAACCCCTTAATCACCATAGCGGTTATTAACCGCTGCAGTCATTAAGGGGTAAACCCACAATCACCCACATACCCTCCCCCACTACCTCCCCACCCCCCGAGGCCTAACCACCCTCACCCAATACCCACAAGGGAGTCCTACCACGTACCCTTGGGGCCAATAACCCCTCCCCCCACCCCACCACATACAGTACAATAATGTGCCAAATAACTATTATCCAGATAGGGATAATACATTATTTGGCCATTATTAAACACATTAACTAGAATAGTAAAATAAAGAAAATTCTACTGACCTCATCAATAAGAAGGCCCCGTCGCCAGCATCATCCTTGTGGTCCGTTGCCAAAATAATACATAGCCAATACATTGCAATGACATTCACATATCAATGAACCCCTTAATTGCCTTCTCGGGTACTAACCGCAAAGGTAATTAAGGGGTTAAGCCATCCTGGCCACATACCCACCCTTCACACATTCCTTTGTACAGTGGCTTCATCATGAAAAAAGAAAAGAAAAATAAAAGAAACAATATATATATATATATATATATATATATATATATATATATATATATATATATATATATATACATACATACATACATACATACATACATATATATATATATATATATATATATATATATATATATATATATATATATACACACATGATGAACCAATATACACATAAATGTGTCAGGGTTAACAAAAATATGCTCCAATAAAAATACCACTTATCCATAACATCCTCAATGATATACAATGCGATTTCCTAAACAAATAAAATGTAACCATCCAATCTAAAGCATCAAATGCCACTTAAAACATTGCATTTACATTGTATACATGCTGCATAAAATGTAAGCTACATGTAGACGCTGCAAATCAATGTTAACAATACAATATTTCAAATAAAATAGCATTACATCAAAAGAAGTATACAATGTAATCCAATAAAGTCACCATCAATCAATTAGCATACATAAATTACATCCCAAATCAATTAAAATAGCATCCATACCAATTACACAATTAACTATAGCAACCGTTAAAGAGAGCAAGTTACCATCATACAAAATAGGACACCAACAATTACAATATACAAAAGCAAGCCTCACCATTACCTAAAGTACAGCATAGAAGCCCAAAAATTACATCTGTCTAATTATAAAATACATTGAACACTCATCTATGCATAGCAGCATAGCCACAATCATTAAAAATAGTGCAAAGCAAGCTTTTAAAACAATATAATTTCTTATGGTGGAAAAACGTCAAACATTTCATCAACTGCAAAAGCAGTGGGATCATTTATTTGATAACCTGTGTATGCGGGAAGAAATATGTTGGTAAGACTAAACGAGAACTCCGCAGACGCATTTTGGAACATATGGGATCCATAAGGAATGCTTTGGATACCCCCGTCTCACGCCACGTTAGAGAACATCATGCAGGGAAACTGGATACATTGCACTTCCAGGGCATAGACCATGTTCCCCCTAGCATTCGCAGGGGGAACTGGGACAAGAAACTCTTGCAGCGTGAGGCCAGATGGATCTATTTGCTTAACACCCATTATCCATCTGGCCTAAATGAAGGTTTTGTCTTTAACTCCTTCCTGTAACACTTCCCTACCTTTGGCTCTGCTCAGCAATTACTTACTCATTGAAATTCTATTTTGTTCAATATTTTTTGCACTACACTTGTGTATTCATTAAGGTCAAAATAAGATGCAGTACCTATGCATCACCACCAACCGGCATTAGGCGTCTCACGATCGCCATGGTTACCACCGGGTATAAAAAAGCGATCAGGAACGCAGTAACGCCCACCCCGGATGAAGTCACAGGAAGTGACGAAACATGCGGCATGTCGGGTCTTTTGCCGACTTTTTAACCCACTCTGCCAGCTTCTCTAGCAGCTCTCTGACAGCCTAGTTCTCCTACTTCACAGCTGTGAATTGTTACACCCAATTAAAGAGGTGTCAGTACTGCCGCAGGGCAGTACTTACTTTCAGGGTTACAACCACTATCAGTCTATACAATCACTCTTGTTCATGCAGTTAGCGCTTCCACAGGGCTATTTCTACACTCCTATTCAGACAGAAGTGCAGGAATCATCATAACACATCGCGCTATATATGCGCTACCAACAGTTGATTTACTGCCGCCCAGAGTGTATGGGATCCACTGTCTATAACACCGCTACAGCTAATAGCCCTACTGCGATGTGGTTATAACCTTACCCTACTCAATATATCTTGAACGGAGTCCCTCCCTTAGACTATTGTCTGTATATATACTTTACATCATAAGTATAGCCCCGTCCGGGCGCATGCGCATTCTGCTCCCCTTGGGGTACTACTATAGCCGCTTAACTTCCGTCTGTGACGCATGCGCAGCTCGGATCACACGAGCATTATTTGGCATGTTGCCTTTTGGCATTTAAACACTGCAGATTTACTACTTATTACATTTATGCTCTATACCACCATTAAACTAAGCTGACTGTACCCAGCACCTTATATGCTCGTTACCTGCACCAGCAGCGGAGAACAGATGAGAAAGCACGCGGCTTCGGCGCATGCGCAGCACAGGTCCATAAGAATTTCTCAGGGACACACTGAGTACAACATATGACGCATGCGCGGACTAACATACTCCGTGGCTATTTTGTATATACACAGTGTGACAACTCTCTGAGTCACCGAGGTAAACAATAATTTTGGTTTTACCTACACCCTCTCCACTAAGTTATTCAGGAGTACCTATCTTACCGCACACCACCTACACTATCCTCTGCATTAGGTATTGGCTTTTGGAGGAGCACCTCTACCTATATACCAATAAATGTTTATGTGATAGGACTGTATACATAAGTAGGGTCACTTTACACCACCACGGTCTACATGTACTATTAGAATCATTACCATACTATTTCAGTACATGGAGAACTAGTGTCTGTTTCTGCAAAACTGATTTTTCTACCAACGGTCCTATAACAACACAGTCCTAGGGGTCTACTATCTCTATTTGTGGACAGAGCTGTCAAGTGACCACTTACCCTGATCACATTCTCCATCATTTACTGTACACCTCCAGTAAATACCACAGGATATTACCATTAGTGATCGTACTGAATATATCCATTTCAATACCTGATCACATATACTTACCTGTACTACTGTACTAGTGACTTGAAGGACTACAGGTACTCTGTGTAGTTAGTTAACTACTTAGACCCTAATTCTAGAGCTCAGCGAGGGGCCTGGCGGAGTTGTATAGACACCACTGTCTATCTTTTAGCTTAGTGTATGATATTGCACTATACACTTTTTTATTACACATTAACACAGTGGTTTAATAAAGTTTACACTACTCACTACATCCACCCCTGACCGTCTATACTATAAAGGTCTGCGGTGCGCCTACAAGGGGATTCTTCAGTGTGCCTTCTTTGGTACACATCCTTTTCAATATAATTTCTTACCCTGTATGTATATATCTCTCTAGACATACATACATACATAAATACACACAGTGGCAAGAAATGATGTACAATAAAAAAAAACAACACATGTAAAAAGAAACAAAAAACACAGTTACATTAAATACATTTCTTTAGTTCACTTACCATTACTTGACCCACTCACCGACTCCCGTTGAACAGCTTACTCACGAACCAATCCACGAATAGGAACCCATAAAATAATAAACCAGAAAATAATAAACATTAAACTAATAAAACACGACAATCCAGGGGTCTTCTACTTCTAATCCATCTTCATCTGTATTCTTGTTTCTTCTATCTTCTTCTGGGGTCTTCTTCCCGTCTGCTGCCACGCCCTTTTCTTCTTTCTACGCCGGAGGTCCTTCCTCCTCGGCGTCTGGCTTAAAAATGAGACGACATAGGCTTTTAAAGCCCCATGACGTCACATTTTCGGCATGGTTTCCACAGCCCTGATTGGGCCGTGAAAACCATGTGTTTTGGCCGATAAAAAAAAATGATGAAGTCACTTAAAGGCAATGAAAGCACAGCCAATCAGAATGGCTTTGCTTCAATTGCCTTTAAGATGATGTCATTAAAAGAAACATGGCCGCCCTCACATGGTATGGCAGCCAATCAGAGCGTGGGAACTGCATCCCATCTCTGATTGGCTCTAGTAGACCATGTGACAGAGGCTTGGGGAATAACGGATATGACGTCATTGAAAGCCTATCACATGGTACTAGAACCAATCAGAGTAGGGATAGACTTCCCACGCTCTGATTGGCTACCGTACCATGTGAGGGCGGCCATGTTTCTTTTAATGACGTCATCTTAAAGGCAATTGAAGCAAAGCCATTCTGATTGGCTGTGCTTTCATTGCCTTTAAGTGACGTCATCATTTTTTTTTATCGGCCAAAACACATGGTTTTCACGGCCCAATCAGGGCCGTGGAAACCATGACAAAAATGTGACGTCATAGGCCTTTATGTAGATGCCTTTATCTCAACAGTGTTAAAAACCAAACAACATATAAACATAAACCTTGCATAGAAAACATATAAACTAGAAAGCTAACTAAAAAACAAATATATATAAAAGAAAATTATTATTATGCAATAAACTTACATGCAAATAATTTACAAGCTGAAAAGCATCTTATAATGAACAATAAGACCCCATTTTTCTCCACATAAAAGACAACATATACACATGATTAGTCATAGAATAAAATCTAAGTGTATGTTATTTTATGTATATCAAAAACATATATAATATGATAATAGGGAGTATGGGGTCAAATAGTTCAGATCATATCTATGTCTCCAATGCCTAAGAGAAATCGAGAATGAAATAATCATATAATAATGTACAGATGTTATCCGTACTATTGATGGAAAGAATAGAGAAAGTAAGGGCTCGTCCGGGATTTGAACCCGGGACCTCTCGCACCCAAAGCGAGAATCATACCCCTAGACCAACGAGCCAGCACACACACACACACGCACACACGCACGCACGCACGCACGCACACACACACACTCAAACACACACACACTCAAACACAAACACAAACACAGAGACACACACACACATAGATAGGCTCAGACACACAGAGAGATGTACACACAGACACACACACAGACACACACATGCACACAGAGACACAAAGACACACACAGAGACACACACACATAGAGAGAGACACACACACTGAGATACACACACAAGGAATTCACAGTTAGTATAAATATAGAAGTGCAAATAGCTAAAACAGTGAGTGTGTGCTGTGTGTGCTGAGCACGCGCATTCTAAGTCAAACTTCTTTGCGTTTTGTCACTGAAATTGTGTTTTGATTTTTCATTGAAAACATCACCATCACAAATACAATTTCTGTGACAACACAGTGACAAAAGACAAAGAAGTTTCACTTAAAATGTGCGTGCTCGACATACACACCATTTTTTTTAATGTTACTGTCTAATACAGCTTCTAATTTGTTCTTTTCTCTATGTCTTCTCTCATGGACTCCAGCAGATCTGTATGCACATCTGCACATTTGCACATTCCCGCAATGAACAAAAACATAATAGATTTAGCAGCTTTCCACGTAAACAAACTGAGTGCTGACACACTCTGCAGGTCACACATGCAATATTCATTATTCTATATGTTTTTGGTAAAAGTCTAAAAAAAAGAAAGAAAAAAAATGTACCAATTTTAGGGCCCAAAACAGAGTGGAATAAAGTGCTACAGTGAATAATAAAGAGATGAACATTCAGTACTCAACTACTCAAGTAGTTGAAGAACTGTTATATCAGCATTCGAGTATGGAGAAAGTGAATGATTCCAATTCCATTGCAAACAGGAGTGTGAGCACCGATAAAAACTTTCATACATATTTGAAACCTGTGAGACATTTACACACCACTCTTTTCTTTTTCCTATTTTCTGTTGCAGGTTTGAGTTGAGTTTTGGCTAAAACTATCTGTAGCTCCCTTTCTTTTACTTACTAGGTAAACAGAGAATATATTTTTTACATGACTGTAAATCCCAAATTCTATAACCTACAATTCTGCTTGCACTGGTGTTTTACTCACCTATATAATTGTTTTTTTGTTTTTTTTGAAGAGGGTGTTTATAGTCCGTTTTTGGTTTTAATTCCATTTTTTGTGCATTTGATTTTTGTGTTTTTTTCCTAAAGTCAATGAGGTCTATTGGGATGTTTCATTAAACTGCAATAGTGCTGATTGCACGGAAACTCCCATTGACTTGAAAAGGAGTTCCTATGCGATAGATACAGAGGCGCCAGCCTTTATTCTAAAACTTCGCCCGCGTATCGCTCTTAATACCGGGGTCATGACGCACTATGTTTTCCAACCGTATAGCAATTGACTCGGGTTTCTATTGGGCGCAGAAAATTGCATTTTAGCGTTGTCTGCAATACCGTCTAGAAACTCAAGTGGGCTGTTGTCTTAAAAGTCTAATAGCAATTCAACCTACTGTACAGCCATACAGTTCTGCCTCCAATTAAATCCAAAACCATTATAATTAAAAAGATCAACTGTGTGTGCCAGACGGCGCGAATGCGGCATGAACACGGGGGATGCACGATTTATAGCGCGTGGAATACAGCAGATCCAACGACAACGGCTCCAAGAAATTTTAGAATACAGGCTGGGGTAGCAGTAGTGCCTTGATCAGCCTTATTGCAGTTTAATAAATTATCCACTCTGACCCAGTGCCTCTTTAGCATGCCTTTATTCCATTCATTTGTCTATCTATCATGGCAAAATTGGTGTAATTTGGAGGCAACAATATCTACATTATGCGTTTTTAAAGAAAAAAAATCCAATTGAAAGTTATAGGATTTGCACCTAAGGGTGTATTTACTAAAATCTACCAGCTGAAAAATGTATCAAGATTTATCGAGGGGAACATTTCCATTGCTTTCATTGAGATTCCTTATGTTGCGGTTTGTTACACTGGTTTTGCCAGACCTACCACGGGCTTGACCTGGGTCTAAGTTGTTGTTTATTGGGAACAAATGAGAGTTGGAACATGCTGAGCTGGGGGATATGACAGTCTTGTTAAGAGCAGTGGGTGAGAAGGCCAAACAGGGTTGTCACCCTAATTTAGTGTTGTCGAGTGCGAGGAGGTTGGGGAGGCTTGTTGTTGTCCAATAACTTTCCAACCTCTACCCCCTATGTTGGTGGCCCTCAGTTTTGACCCTGTTTTACAGCCCTATAGCGCCTTATGTTTTGCTATGTTTTAAATTCAGAAGATTACAGTATATGAATTTGACAAAAGACAAACACTAACATGCAAATATAGGCTTATTTCCACAACTGCCAAGGCTTGATGAGGGAAAAATGCAAACCCCAGCCACAATAAATCCAAACCACAGGAAACTATGTCTGCATCACAAATGAAGAATGCATGAGAAGCTGCAGCTACTTCTTTTTTGGCAGCAGCTCAGGTGAAAATAAGATGGCTTCATCTGCATTAAACATAGTGCATAGCTACTGTATTACTGCACCAAATAGTAAAAAGAAAGAGTGCATGCATGCTGAAAAACTCAACACCACAGAAACTCATTCTAGGCAGTAAAAAGTCTAAATGTATTGATTACAATAAAAATCTATACCATGCAAAAATATGTTATCATTAATATGTTTTTGTGTATTTTGCCATGTTTAGGGCTGTAAATATATATTTTTTACTTAATTGAGACACCAAGTAAGTTATGGTGGGCAAAAAAAAGTGACCAAAACCCTTCTTTACACAGCAAATAAAAATATCACTGGTGAGCACATTCACATATCTCAGACAGGTCCACAAACCTACCTTTCCCCATTATCTCTTAGCATGCAATGCTTCCACTGCAGTTCCAAAGTGCAGGGAAACAGTTTCAGGCGAGCAGAATCCTGCGTGTGCAGCCAACACAACACAGACAAACAAATTCTTCAAAATGCAGGTCTCCTCTAGGACAAAGGTACAAAGCAGAGCTCTACTCTGCATCTGTCATAATGCAATTCTTCATTTATTGTGACAGTCAAAAACAGAGGAGGAGGAACGTTCAAATCCCATATGACCATATGGTCATGAAAGGTCCATATGGGTTCTGAAACGTTGTTTCTCTTCTGTTCTTGGCTGTCACAACAAATGAAGAATTGTATTATGCTTCCACTGCAGCCAGGGATTCTTTTTGGCTAGGGGAAAACTTAATAGGAAGTTTTCAGTACTTGTTTTTAACAATTTTTAAAAATAGGCCAGCTCAATTTACTGTGGGCATTTTTGTGTTCAGTGTGGACACTGAGCTTTAATGGATACACACATTATTGTAGAGTTCCTTATGAGGACCAATGATTACTGCTGAAAATGTACACCAAGTTAATTGCTCCCTTTGCTAGATTGGGTACTCTAGATACACTGTGCTTCCTTGGAACCCTTTTTTTGGGATGAGAAAATTGGGAAATTACAGTTAAAATTTCCCTTATTTCATAGAGAAAACACAGAGAATGCCCACCCAAAGATCAAAAACATTACACATGTAAGTTAATGCTGAGTACATACTGCACATTAGCAGAAATCTAGGCATAATTTCAGCCCATATATTTATCAGAAATGGATCAACATTAACTATTGTTAAGTAGGTATGCACACTAATATAGGTCAAATAATATAATATATCCCCCTTTATAAATCACAAGCTCACGTGACCCAATTTACTAGTTACACAAACTGGTAGGAGGAAGCATATTACTGCCATCTCCATAGATTTCAATGGAATTATACCTCACATGGAAGTCACTGGGTGCACACTCTGGCACACTGATGGAATGACTTGAGATGGTTAAATATTTGCCATGCCAGTTATTGACAATAATACTTCATCTTGTCTTAAATGGATAGACACAGTGCTGGGTGTAAAATGACAAACATGTCTATCGGTAACCCACACCTAAATGAATCACAAGCTTTAACAACCATATGTGTTATGACTGCATACAAAGTGATAGAAATTAGATCGTATAATCTCTGCTCCTTCTATTAAGGTGTTATTGCCACAACGGATATTGAATGCATATATAGCCTACTGTCTGAAATCAGATGATTTACATAATAGATATGAAATATTTTTACTGCCCCCTATGCCAAGAGCATGGGAGCCAATTAATTTGAGATTATGTTGCCAATAAAATACACACAATATGAGTCACACAGGGCTTTCTGCAGGGTAATACTTACAGTATAGCTATGTGAACTAAACACATGGAGATAAAAATGAAAAAAAAGTTAAATATGTTTTCCAAAATTTGTGTGTCACTTAATTGTCAAAAGAGTATTATGTAATGAAGAGAGGGAGCTATCCCACAAAACTCTTTTTATGCCATTGTGTTTCAAGTGTTATAGTGAACAAAATGTACTGTAAAAGACGAGTACTGAAAGATTAGGTTTGAAATTACTGTATGAGGTTGCCCTCTCATTTACTGTATATACTGTATGTAGTAACAAAGGAAGGAGTGGGTAGTAGGTGGTATGATACCTTTTATGGGACCAACAAGTAGTTGATATGTTACTGTATATATGTAACTTTTAGTGTTCATTTTTCTTATATGTTAGACTGTGTTTCTCATCATTGTTATTTAACACACCTGGAATGAGTTAATAGAAATGCATTACAATTTGAATGACTGGATTGACAAACTGACTGCAATACTGTATCTCCTGGTACATGATTGCTTTGATGGTATAGTAGACACTAGATGCAGAACCAATGCACCAAAAGACCCCCTGGTGTTGATACTGTAAAGGAAAGAGTGGTAATGATTCTAGAGACAATATTATCTTCTTTGCAATCATTCATAAATAAAGTACTTTTGACAGAAGACAACCAATGGAAAAATATTAGTGACACTTCCTTTTTTACGAATGTTTGAAAAACATAAAATATGTTTGCCTAGTGTACAAGGCTGCATCAAAACGTAAACCCCCTGTTGCTCTAAATGCCCTCTGACGAGGACCTCTGCCTTAATATTTCACGATAATACATTTCTATAAATCCTAAAGCATGGTATCCAAATGATTTATTTTTCTTTAAAATGATTCTCCTAGTTTAGAACAACCATTTGAGGCCCAAGTGCACCAAGCTCTGTTAAATCAGGGCAAATGACATTAGGCTAACTAAATAAGAAACGGACGTTAGTTTCCCAGAGTTTAATGCATATATTGTACACAAAAGGTAATGATATACAAAAACAATGGCTGCTATTTTGCTCAAAGCATAGGCTTAAGGTTAGGTTAAGTTTGCATTACCTTGTGTTATAACCTAGCATGGCTCGTGAAACGCCTGTTTTACTTAAAAGAGGGGTAAGGCTGCGGTCCCAGTACACCCTGTGCGCACGGCGCGGCGTGCACTGTGCGTGTAAGCACCGCCCCTCAATGGGGCTAGGCCCACTACACACCGTCACGCAGAAGGTGCATCCGAGCCGTGCGGCAGGGTTTTTCACAACTCAATAAAATTGAGTTTACTCCTAGCGAAGGAGGCGTGGCCACGCCCCCACCAGCGGTTCACCCAATGAGGGCGAACCAGCCGCGTGACGTAATGGCCACGCCCCCGCAAATCCCCGACCACGCCCCCTCCCGTCGCAAGCTCCCCTCTCCCTGTCAGACCGCAGATCGCGGTTAGCGCTGTGACACGCGCCGCCCCCCCTGCCGGGCGCGCGTGTCATAGACATTACTGGGACCGCAGCCTTACTCCGTCAACGCTCTGAAATATGAGAGAAAGAGAGAGATATGCAAAGTATATTTAAATTAGCATTCTCACCATGTTCCTGTGTTCCTTTTTGTGCCCAGTCTCTCTGCATATTGTATAAAGGTGTGTTTGGGGGGGTATATTTAAGTCACTTGTTACTCTAGTAAAATATATGTTAGGTTATTTCTTTAGTGTAGGGTTGCCACATTTAACTTTTTATAATAGGGGATGCCGAAATCCAGTAGGAAAATAATATTTAAAGCCAAACGTTTCCTAGATCAGTAGAATAACATTTTAGAGCATAACCCCCTAGGGCTGTTAGTTATCATGATACAACACATTGATTTAAACCAATATTTGGGATTTTACAAGTGACATATATAATATTTTGTCTCTTTCAAATTTGGTGCACCCATGTGTGTAAAACAAATGTCTTGACTGGTAGATTAAAGTTTTATACACAGGTAGTCCTCGCTTTCGAATGTTTCACTTTACAACGAATGGCATATCCAACGCTTTAAAATGCAACCCTATCGGCCGTTTTTCGATGCTGGAATGCGTTATCCGGTGCCTGAATGCGTTATCCAACGCTCACCGCCACTGATTAACATGGGACTCACTTTACAACGGTTTCACTATCCAACGCTACTTCCAGAACGGATTCCGTTGGATGACTGAGGACTGCCTGTAGGGTAATTTTGTGGGCATGCAGTACAGCCAAAGCAAAACTATCACACGATCCATTATTGATAGCAGAATCACAGAGCGTTCAAGACATTTCTCTGGAGAAGTATAATATTGTTATTTATCTATTGTTATAGTACCCAAATATAAATTCATAGTGTCATACAGATGTTGTCAACATTAATAATATCACTGACAGCATGCTATGGATTAGCACTACCGTGTTATTTCCACAAGTTTTACTGCAAACGCCATTGAAAGCAATGGAAACGTGTGAGTTACAGTATCTCTTCAACACATGCAACATGAAATGCATTATTTTTTGTTTTCACACATTGACGGGGGGTAATAAGGTTCGCTACATCTGTACTTTGATCAACTAATAAATTAATTGTGACCAAAAGAAAAAGGTTATTTAAAATACAACAACCCCAAATCAAACAATGATAATTTATTAAAACGCATAAAAAAAATGGTAAAATCTTCCATTGTATATTATATACAGTATTATTTAAAGAAAATACTATAAAATTGTTGTGGTGCAAGTTAAGTATAAGAGTACTGGTGTTCGTTCAGGGCTTTATACACTACCAATCACACATTGTTAAGCATAAAGGTCCAGACATGGCAACTCTTAGGCCTGGGACATAGTGCCTTTAACAGTGCGGAGGCGCGCTGAGGCTTAGGGAAAGCGGTGCTTTCCCTGGCCTTACACAGCGCGCTGTCCGTGGGCGTGTCGGGGGCGGGTCTGGGGGCGGGCCAGTGACGTCACGGAGTTGGTTCGCCCTCATTGGGCGAACCGCTCATGTGACCGGCCCTGCGCTCCGGCAAGCAGGAAAATCTCAAGACTCCGTCAGACACACGCTTCCCCAAGCGTGCTGACGCGTGCGCGAGCCCCTGCTAAAGCCGCTCTCATTGTGGCTGCAGGTGCTCAGTGCCGAGCAGCAGCACGGGTCAGCGCATAAGCGCTGACCATGCCCGAGGCTTTTCTGTTTCTCTGTGAATCTCACTTTTTGTAGCATCAGAATTTCATACACCACAGTGCTAAACATTAGAGATGTATGAATATTGTGTTGAAGTTTGCGAATCCAGACAAATTTGCCCTTTTTTTTACAAAAGATTTTGCAAAAGATTTTTCAAAGACGACAAGCCTCTACATTTTGGCAATCATTAATGTCAATGTACAAGGTTACTGCTATTTACGCAAAATGCTGGTGAAATTATGAGCAATGTGAAATGTTGTGACAATTTCATGAAAACAAGAAATTTAACAGAAAACTGTGAACAAATTTAGGCAAATAAAAATATAACTTGCAAGTCTGCAACCCTATCGTTCTCCATTATCTCCTAGCAAACAATGCTTCCACTGTAGCTAGCGATTCTAGGAAATTACACGCAAATGACCACACAATTTCGCCTTTTGCGTCAAATCATTTAAACATGGACCCCTATAAGCTTATGCCTACCTCATTACAAAGCTTATCAGCATAGACTGGGTAATGTGGCAGGCATAAGAGAATAGGGGTCAATTTTTTTAATGGATTTGATGCAAAATGTGACTCTGTGTGCTCATTTGCATGTCCTTTCCCAGAATCCCTAGCTGCAGTGGAAGTATTGTATGCTAGGACATAATGGTGAAAAGCAGGGTTGCAGACCCGTCTGAGATGTTAATGTGCTCACAAGATATATATTTTTATTTGCAGTACACTGTACAGTGGATGTTTTTCGTCACTATTTTTACCCCCATAACTTATTTAATGTGTGATTGAAAAAAAATGAAAAGCAAATTTGAAGACACTCAGACACTAATAAAATCCAATTATTTTTCAATAAAAGTCATTTGTTGGTCAAAAACATCCACATCTCATAAATTTTGGCCTTTGAGGGATGACGTCTGCATGTCACTTACTGGGTTTTATACCACAGAACTGTCACTTTTTGGCAGCCTTTGAAAATGAATCCAGCAAAAGAATTAAAAGATCCAACATCAAATCAACAGAACAGAACAGTTTGTCTTCTCTTTCATGTTGTCAGTGTTCTCATTTTAATGACACATAAACTGGATCCTGAGTGTACTTTAAACAGATATTACTGACTATCATATTGGACGAAGCTGCCAGTACTGTGAGTTTTTCTTTTGAGAAAGGCCATCAGTTCATGCACAATGCCTGACACTCATAAATGTGTATTTCCACTTACTGTAGTACCAAAGTGATCTACAGTACTGCAGTATTAGATTAAATAGGTGATTACGATACTTGATGGACTCTGAATAGAATGGCGATAAAATAATAAAATTTCTAAGAACCAGTTAAGACAGGGGACAATGGTAAAGGGAAAAAAATGCACGGATGAGGACAATGAAACTTAGCATAAACTTCAGAAGACAATTATCAATCATATAGGTTTAACATATAACTGACATGAGTTCTGTATAATCATTTGTAGGATTGCACCTTGAATCGAACTTATGGGGCTCTATGCACAAATATAAGTGCAACATCTTTATTTAAATGCAAGTTGCGCTAAAAAAATACCTGCATCAGGCTGCATTTATGTAGTAATCTTAGTTGTACCATTTTTGGGTATGTCTGACTGAGTCTGTCTGAGTTTAGATGTGGAATTTATGGAAGTGGGAGGAGTTAGGGCTGGTTACATTTGCATATTGGTGCAGTAATATGTATTAAAAATGTTACTTTTCCTGATGGTTTTTCGGATTGGTGTCTGCGTCACTTTAAAAGTGGTCTAAATCATTTTTTAGAGCAGAATATGTACTGCTTTGGTAGTGAAGCGGTTAATTCCTCCGGCAACCTTCCCGTTAGGCCTAACCACCCACCCTGGGGCATCTATCCCCTTCACCCACCCCCTGTACCACCAACAAATAGGTACTCAGGTTTAACCCCTACATTGCCTTAGCAGCTAGCCGCTAAGGCAATGAATCTTTTTTCTTTTAATCATAGAGTATTGTTGCAAGGGGTCTCCGGAGTAGAACCACATTCATTTCAGGTCCGGGGGACCCCCTGCTTCCAGAGTTACAGGCCACATGACCAGGACATTTAAGCGTGTAGGCGATACTGGCACCCCATACCCAAGCCTGTAACTGGGGAAGCAGGTGGTATCCGAGGCTGCAATGAATGTGATTCTGTACCCGAGACCCCCTGCTACAATACTCTGTGATTAAAATGTAAATAAAAATACTGCGATTGCATGTAAGAGCTGTGCAAGGAGATACAGCTCTCTCTCACCAGGTCTCTCTATGCCAGGGATGCGCAAACTTCTTGAGCTGCACTCCCCTGCCCATCAGCCGCAGCGTTCGCACCCCCCCTCTTCAGCCTCTACCACCCATAGTAAAAATGACACATTCTTCAATTCCCTCATTTACCTAAATATACTTGCAACAAGGAAGGAATTCCAGGCCACTTGCAAGTATGTTAATCACAATTTGGGCTCCAGCTTTAAATCTTTAAGTAATGTTGAATGCTTCTAGGGTTCAGTCAGGAAATTTACCAAGACACATTTCTCCCAACGTCTGCCAAAGAGAATGTTTGTTTTCAATACTTGAAAAATAAACCTGATTTGCACTTTTAAATAACCACATTTTACTGCTCCTACTGGACTCCTAGTGAGCCTTTGCCTGTTTTTTGTAGCACATTTTGTCAGAACATTTTCCACTTCAAAAGCTTGCTCTTTCCCGTCAAACTGCTTTATTGATACACTTCTCAGCTTAGCATTTAGCTCACAGTCAAACAGGCTAATTGCCATGCTGTTTTATGCTGGACCTGTTTGGCTGTAAGCATCAAGGAAAAGATTGAATTGACAAGTATAATACCTGGTTTGTAAGTTTAGCCAACATTTTATTTGAATGCCCTTTAAAAGGGTGTCTGCTTAGCCTGCTGCTTAGGGTTTAGCCTAGTCATTTTCTTTGGAAATATTCTCATTTCTCAGTAATTTTTGAATATGGTGGCTTTAACTGGTGCAAATGTATGTTCTGCTAGTTTTTAGCGAGTATGAGTGGAGTATACCTTTTATTTGTCAGTCTTGCGAGTAATTATTCAAAGCATGAATGAGCATGGTGTTTCAGGACGTTTCCTCCCAATGTACAAAGTACAGAGATAGTCTTGCTACTCTTGGCTTTCTGTGTTAAAAAGCATACACACATTATCAGGCTCCCTCAGGCAAGCAGTACATGCCATGGAGATCTCCCCCTTACTTCCAGAGCTCCTTTGCGTTGGCTTTCAAAGCTGCCTTTTGTTTTAAATAACCGTGTCTGCTGGAATTTGCAGGGGGGGTTATGGAGAAATGATAAACACTTTCCATATAGAGGGAACACCTTTCCTAATTAATTTAATCTGTTTTTCAAAAGAGAAAAGGGTATATTGACCAAACAATTATTTAATTTATTTAAAACTTCTTGGTTTATTTATAAAATGTTTACCAGTAAGTAATACATTGAGTTACCTCTCGTTTTCATGTATTCCTGGACATATGATTATGATAACAATATATTCTTACACTAAATGAACAGAGGATATCAGTGGTGGATTTCCCTTTAGGCCCAAAAGGCAGCAAACTATGGGGGCGGCAGAATTTGGGGGCGGCATGCTCGATTGGAGCTTGCAGCTTATGCATGCACGATTGGCACTTAACAGCGGTTCGTGTGCATGACGATGCAGCGTCTGTCCAGTACTGCCTTTTGTTCTAAATTCTCCTGGGACAATTGTTCCGTCACTTTTCCTGCTTGGTAAAGCTTCTCCTTTCCTTCACTAGCCTGGTCAGACAAATCTGAATTTTTTCCTTTCAGACTTACATTCTCTTTCTTTACAGACTCTAAATCACTCAGGGCATTCTCATGGGTTTCCTTCAACATACACAGCTCTGTGTTTAGACCGTGGACCTCTTGTAGAGCCTCCTTATATTTCTGTTTGAGGTTAGCAATCAGTTTGTCAGACTTGTTCTGATGATCACCTCTCTCTAAAGGGCTTACCTGGCGATTTTTCTCAGCTGCAGAGAGAGCTGCACAGAGAGACCAACCTCTCCCTGCGTATATCCTACCAGCGATCAAAATATTTTAATATACATTTTAATACTAGTGTAGATGAGCAGGGGGTCTCCATAACAGAACCGCGTTGATTTCAGGTCCGGGGACCCTCTGCTTCCTGAGATACAGGCCCCGTTAAGGGGCGCCGGTATCTCCTACTTCTTCACTATGGTTAACAATAAATTTAATCTAATGACAAAGAATTTCAAAATAGGTGATATTAAACATAACCTCACCAAAAAAGAAAATTTGGCGATCAAGTTCCACCTAGTCAACAAAAACTTGATTGTTAGGCAAGCAGATAAAGGAAGGGGTGTTGTCTTGCAGAATCGTATTGATTATGAAAATTAGGCACACAGACTCCTTTATGATTTATCATTTTATAGGAAATTAAATAAAGATCCAACAAATTAGAATATAGGCCTCTTGAAAGCACTTTTGATGATGCCTTATCCAAATCTGTAATTTCTGATGAGTTCTCATTTCTTTATTCTGATTCTCTGAAAATTCCAATATTCTATCATCTACCAAAAACATATACATCTGTTACTAATCCGCCAGGAAGATCAATACTATCGGGAATCCATTCTCTTACTGCAAATTTCCCAGTATGTGGATTATTTTCTGCAAGAAAATGTGAGGATGCTCCCCTCCTACCTCAAGGATTCATCCTCAGTCCTTAATCTTTTTGCAAATTTCGAGTGGAAAAGCTCTTATAGATGTCTGACATGTGACGTTCAAGCTCTTTACACGCATATTCCACATGATAAGGGAATAAGAGCTGTAGAATCTTTTCTAGTGGGTGACCATTTGTTGCACCATCTAAATAGAGAATTCATTCTCAGAGCAATCAATTTCATGTTGACACAGAATTATTTTCTCATTCTCTCCGAATTCTTCCTGCAGGTTTGCGGAACAGCAATGGGGATGAGATTTGCCCGCAGTTTCGCAAACCTGTATATGGGAGAATGGGAATCCTTGAACATCTGGAAGAACAACCCTCTCAGTGAGAATGTCATTGTCTGGCATCGTTATATAGATGATATTTTGGTTGTGTGGGAGGGGGATCTAGAATTAGTAGACAGTTTCCTACTACATATCAATAATAATGATAGAAATCTCATTTTCACACATACCACTGATCTAAAATTAATGGTGTCTGAAGAGGGTACTGTTACTTCACAAACTTTCTTCAAAGAAGTGGATGCAAATAATCTACTACTGGCCTCCAGCAATCACAAAAATTCCTGGATTAATAATATCCCTGGAGGCCAATTTATGAGAATAAAAAGAAATTGCAGTAAGGATGAAACTTTTGAAATCAAAGCCAATAAATTGTTTCTGAGATTTTTTGAGAGGGGTTATTCAACCGATAAGCTCCTCAAAGATCTAGATAGAGTGAGAAAAATGTATAGGAGCCTTATGCTTAAACCCAGAATAAATCAAAAACAAGATCTTCTGAAAAGTAAAGCTGATGTTGCCTTTATAACCAACTATAACTCTGTAAACAAGAAAATTGAACACATTATTAAACAACATTGGGGGATATTGTGTAGTGATCCCGTTTTGAGTGACCATATCCCTATAACCCCAATGTTTATCTACAGAAAAGCCAAAAACTTAAAGAATCTGCTAGCCCCTAGCAACATAGGGCAAGACACTAATAATGTAAGGGATGTTGGCTGGCTGGGCATTAAACCTGTGGGCAACTTTGCCTGCGGTTAATGCTCAGTCTGTAAATTTCTCCATCCCGATAAAAAGACTTTTCTGTCGAGAACTACTCATGAAGTGTTTGATATTAATGATTTAATTTTATGCAACTCCACTTATGTAGTGTACATTGTGGAATGTGCTTGTGGTTCCCAATACTGTATGTGGGCCGCACTAAATGCTGCCTGAAAATCCGTATTCAGGAACACATCAGAAATATCAAGAGTGGATTTGATAAACACAGCTTGTCACGTCACTTTGCAATACATCACAACAAAGACCTTTCGTCCCTTACTTTTAAGGGCATTAAATCTGTTCTCGTGATAGGGGGGAGGGAGACAGAATAAAAAAGCCTTTCAGCCCAAGAGACCTTCTAAATCCATAAATTGGATACCCTTGTCCCTAAAGGATTAAATGAGGACATAGACATTTGGTCCTTGTACTAATCTCTTGTCCTGTACCCCCTGAGTTCGTTTACTAGTGTCCTCAGTGTTATATCCCTATGGTCACTGAGTTTGACCTTATCCCTTTTAATTTGGTAGTTATGTTTAATGATGTTACAGGTTTTCTCTTAATTTACTCTGCATGTTCTTGTGTTATATTTTTTTATATAAATTTGTATATATATTTCTATATATTTTACCTGGTTACTATTGATGTTACTATATTGTTTTAACTCTATTCTTGTGTTTTTTTTTTTCAATTTTGCAGCATATATCTCTGTTACTCTATGTTTCTTGTTTTTGTTCGATTCATTCGATGTGTGATTATTTTAATAAATGGTTCATTAGGCTTTCAGTTGTGGTATTCTTCTCTGTTCAATTGGGATTTGCCGGATATACAATTGATGTCTGACCAATCCCCAGAAACCACTGAGTATTTAGTGCTTCTGAAAGCTCATTTTAATTCTCCCTGATGAAGTGGTCTTGATGCTACGAAACGCGTAGGAAGTTTTGATTTTAACAATTTGTTAATTGCCATCCTTTGATTCCTCGTTATCTGCAACACTAGCACTGTGTGGTTCTTTTGCTTTTTGATTCAATACACCTCACTGTTCTAAGCCATCAACTAACAGCGCCTTACAGTGTCGTCACGATCCACAGAATTAGTCCTACCGGTGAGTGCTCTAAGTTCCGAACTGCTCGCTACTGCAGTACTATGAGATCTGTGTGGGTATTTCCATTTTGAGTGCTGCTATTTTCCCCCTCCCCCTCCCCTTTCCCCTCCCCCCTCCCTTTGTGGTTCTACCGCTTATGGGCTGTGCTTGAATTTTGACAAGTGGTGAGGGGAGAACACCGAACACTTGAGACTTTTTACACCAAACATCCGAGACATTTACCTGGGGTGCTACCGTACACAGCAGCCTGGGAGGATCCATCTGATGGGACACTGATTAATAGGAGGATATATAGTGCCATCGTGAGAGAGGCCACCTACCTACAGGAAACCCAAGCCTTTGAAGTCCTTTGAAGGGTGCTCAGACGGCGACGGCGTTCCTGACCAGTTCTATACCCGGGGTCCGGTAACCCATATCTCGTTACATGATATGCTTATAACCATCATATCTGATGTACGCAGATTACTCACCCGTTATTAGTATTTTATTTTACTAAAATGCATTTCATTATGAGTGGTTTGCGCTGTGTCTTTTTTGTCATTTTTCTCTTCTAGTGTTAGGGGGTGCTGAGCCGCACCCCTTGTTCACAGCTGCAGGCGCTCTTTCATTTCACCTATTTTAGGGTTATGTATTTAATACTTACACTGTTAAACACTTTGATCTGCATCTGTATGCTGTATGAAGAATAAAGAACCGGGAAACCCGCTACATAGCCACAATCAAAGACTTTCTCCGTGAAACCCACCATGAAACTCATAACCTAGCAATTCCTGCTTGCTGGCACTCCTGGAAAGGCAAAAACACAATAATTCTTTATTGTCGCATATTTTCACACAGTGCAAAGCAGTACATACACGACAGCAAGGTCCAGGAGCTGACACTCTAGGACCCAACCACGTGTCTCAGGGGCAACCAAGAGGGCTTGACCTTTATTAGTAAGCCTGGTTACCCCCTCACCATCCCAGTGGGTCTAAGGCCTGTGTGCTGGCCTATCAGGGGCTTAGACCTAGGATACAAAATATCCCACAAAAGGGACTGCAGATCCAAATTTAGGGTTGTTGGAAGTGCGGAGCTAGGGCTCTGGCCTCCTACCTTCCCCTCCCTCAGGGGAGTGGGATACTACCCCTTACTTCACCAGGGAGGAAGGGAGCAAAGGATAGACCTTTGGGGCCTTCAGCCCTGGGTGTTGATTCCAGGGACCAGAGGAACAGAGAAGAGTGTACATTTTGATATGCTGTATGAAGAATAAAGAACCATCCTTTGTTTTATACTCCTGCCTGAGACTGCAATTTATCAGGGGGAGTGCAAGACGGTTTTCCTACAGGAACTGCTGCCCTGCTGGGGCCTGCTGGAAATGGAGGGGCTGCACCCATGAAGAACTGGGAAGATCCCTAAAGCCTGTCCTTATTATCCCCACTACCACCGGTGGATGCTCAGAGCCTCCCCCCCCCCCCGCTCGGCTCACGTGACCACGCGGCGTAATTTCACGCCGGGATTGCCATGGGGATGCGTCCCTGGAAAGTTACGGTAAGTGAAGTTACAGAGGACTCGTGCGATCCCCGACATTTCATTTAAATGCCTTTGGGGGAAGCACGGGGCCTCTGTAACCAACCTCCCCCCCCAACAGAAATCTCGCATCCCCCAGTTTATGCACCCCTGAGTTAACCAGTGAACGATGGCTTGAACTCTTTAGCAATTCTTAGTTGCTGGGAAACACAAGAGGCATTGATGAATGGCATCAATTTAACAAAAATGTATCCAACATTCTAACTATGCAAAGGAATCAGTGGAGTAGCCATTATATGTTGAAATAAAATCAATTTACTAACATCATAGTCATCAGTCACCCATCACCTCAGTTCAGCTATGAAGTTTAATCATAATTATGAGATTAATAGAGTGCTCGGTTTAACTGGCTTAAATACTCCATGGGAATGCCATGGAAGTGAAACTGTTTTACACTGCTGGTAAAGATCACACAGTGAAGCTAACAAACACATTTTAGCTTATAATAGCAATCATCACCCATGGGAAGGGCATATGCTGCCAGCTAATCTGTTCTGTTTAGTTACGCATCAGAGTTTGGAGGAATGATGTGAAAAAAAGAATCTCAGCAGCAGAACAATTCACAGTAATTTACTGTCTAATGGGTGCTTGTTCGGTATTGAAAGGACTGCAGATCCCTATGAATTAGCAACAGAACATACTGTATGTCTGTTTGATTTCTTTTATTCATGTATTTGGTTCAAAGTCAGTTCCTCATGTATTAAGCAATGGGGATTAGTAAATATCTTATGCTACTTTTAAATTTGATTAATTGGAATTTTATAACAAGGTCTCCCAGAAATGGCAAATTTGGGGAAAACAAAGACAAAGAAACAGCACTATATTATATATTTATTTAATACATTTGGTATACAATAGATTGCTTCTCCATGTTTGCTCTATTTTTTGCAGCTAGGAAACCTTGATACATAACTCCACTGTCTTATCTGTATTGAGATGAAAATGTAAAGTAATAATGAAACCCCTAAATAGCACTTTACATATACTGTAGTTAGAAACTAACTAGAAGTATTTCAAACCGCAGTTAGATCAATATATGGTATATTTAGAGTTAAAAAGATGTAGAGGCTATTATTGTACCTTTTAACCCGGAAAGTCATAATCTACTATTTCAGAGCAGCTGCATATAAAAAGTCACAACACCTGCCAAAAGACATGAGGAAAAGTCACACTTACTCTCCAGAGTTGTAAGATAAATCAGCATTCTATCTGTAAAATTTGGGTTAGATCTTGCTGGGATGGTGTGTTCATTCATTTTAATTTTCAATTGCTATCAGTTGTTTGGAGGTTAGTGGCCCCTCCTTCCAGGGTTTAAGCTCACCCCATCTTTATTTTTTAAGTAGCAGGTTTTTCCATGTACCTGTGCAGGACAGGTCTATTGAGACCGTTCTCCCTCCACTGCAGAGGTAAATGAGAATTTTCACAGGTAGTGTTAGGACCTGCATACTGGTCATGCCGTGAAGTAGCTGCCGACTTATAACGCTATGGCCAAAGGATTTAACTAAATGACTCTTACTCATGAGAATACTAACATTGAAGTATTTACCTATGTATTTTGTCACATTGGTATTTTTGTCTTTTGTTATATACATCTGGCCACACTCAGTAACACTCTTTTTGATATATATATATATATATATATATATATATATATATATATATATATATACATGTAGAGGTATCAGTACCGTGTTAGCCGAGCTTCAATAATCAAAAAATAAATAGATGATACCGTTCTGTGGCTAACGAAATGCTTTTATTTGTGCGAGCTTTCGAGATACACTGATCTCTTCTTCCGGCGATGTTACAATGAATCATTCATTGTAACATCGCCGGAAGAAGAGATCAGTGTATCTCGAAAGCTCGCACAAATAAAGCATTTCATTAGCCACAGAACGATATCATCTATTTATTTTTTGATTATATATATATATATACATACATACATACATACATACATACATACATACATACATACATACATACACACACACACACTAATGGGATTGTGTGTTCATTACGCTCCCGAGTTGTAGGATAAATCAGCATTCTAACCGTCAACTTGCCATTTACAATAATGTTTGTTTTTATGTTTATTGTGTTTAATGTTTTATATTTGTCCAGAATATATTTTAATATTGTGCATTTACTTATAATACAGAAATATTGTTTCTATGATAAATCTGATGCTGTATTCTGGCACCAATATTGCTATAGTCTTACAGTTAGCAGACTGATAACATAACACCTTTCTACGTGTTGTAAACAAGAATTTTGTCCTGCACACCAAGTATCTGAAAAGTGACTTATTTGGTACACAGGTAAATGCAGATTTGATTGATAAAAAAGAAAATGTTGACAATGCAAATTAAAGGTCTTATTCTATATTGTCCGTAGCGATCGTTCAGACCATTTCCGTCTGACAATTCCCATTGACTTAATGAAACGCAGGTTGCAGACCTGTCTGAGACATGTGAATGTGCTCACAAATGGTATTTTTATTTGCTGTATATTGATTTCATAGAGATTTCCGTCCGAAGACAGTCAGATCGACCTCTTCCGACCGTATAGAATTACAGTAAAATGATCGGTTGCTATAATAATAGCAATGCTGATACAAACAGAATTCCAAAGCAATACATAGTCCTGCATGTAAGACAGCATACTGACATATAACATACAGCAGATTGTTCAGTAGCTAACACATAACAACTTGGATAAAAGGTACTTTATTGTATTTCAAATGAAGAGGTGTACACAGCATATAGAATAGGAGCCATGGCCCATAAAAACACTGCACTTAAATAATATCTTCCAAAGGTTTGCAAAATATAGGCTTTCACCGAAATTGTGCAGTAAATACTAAACACTATACCACGTGGAAACTGAATGTGCTGAATGCAAAATCTTTTCCATTTACAAATTCTAAAAACATCTATAGTTAGTTACATCTGAAATAATACTCTTTTAATCCTTCCAAATGACTAATTATCATGATACAGCCCCTGACAAATGTCTCAACACTGGCAGACTGATCTACTGTAGCTGTTATGTTAATGATCATACTTTATGTGGGTTAGATTGCTTTTCTTTTCAGTCTTCTGTTATTTTCTAGATTAGTGTAAGGCACAAATACTTGACCTTGAATTTAGGATTGATCGGTAGATAAAATATTGGCAAAATCGATGGAAACGTGCTTGTGCTGTCTTAAAAATATTCGTTGATAATTCTGAGCCCCTTGCAGATGTCAGCCTGGAAGTACTCCCAAACACTCTTATGTGAGGTCTCCCGAAAGAGGTCTCACCGACAACGAGATAAGAAAAGGCAAACAGTGCAGTGGGATCAGTAAAAGAAAAATGTATATATTTAATATAAAAACCAAGAATCACTGTGTCCTATATGGGACCAGATAATCCATATTAAAACACAATAATGCTAAAAAAAAAAAAAAAAAAAAAGGAATGACAATATCAATAAGCTAAATGCTTAAATTACCAGAAGAAAAAGCAACTAATACATATATTAAATAAATCAACATGTACAAAAACCAATGCATGACGTGATTTAAACAAATATAAATGCAATTGTAAATAACAACAATAACCACAGAGGGGGGTGTGTGCTAACCGGGAGATTAGAGTGATACTGCTGCTGGGAGGAGCTGTTGTATGTCTGGACTGCACTTCACCGACAGCTAAGTAAGAGTATGCAAGCCCACACTTCCTGGTTTTGCCCCACCAGCCAATGGGAACACGTGCCAGAGAGCCCCACGTGACCTCTATGCGTTTCGCAACAGCGTGCTTTGTCGGTACAACTAGATTTAATTAATATATGTTTTTTAGTTGCTTTTTTTGGGGGCCATTTAAGCATTTAGCTTATTGATATTGTCATTTCTTTTTTTTAGCATTATTGTGTTTTAATATGGTTTATCTGGTCCTATATTATATTAAATGTATACATTTTTTTTCTATTACTGATCCCCGATGCGCTGTTTGCATTTTCTTGTCTTTGGATAAAATATTATTCATTTTTAAAAGTGTGGGGCCAGTTTTTTGTTTTTTTTGAGTTTGACAGTCTTCAGAAACCCCCCCCCCCCCCCCGTTATATAGCATTTTCTGTATAGACTGTATATTGCTAGTGTTACAGTATAGTTGCTGGCAGATACAGTATTTGTGTTGGTCAATGATCTGGTTTGAGACTCATTCTGCTGACCATGAAGAGAAATGCCGCTTTAAGTAGTCATACTTTTTCCTATGATGTCAAATGCATTTTATTAAGATGCCATCATGTTTGACTGATGTATCATATATTAAGTATTACCAAGAACAAACTCAAGTGTGGTTTGACAGTGCATTTTAAATTATTGAAATATAGAATGGCGGGATTACACATTACATTTTTTGTCCCTGAGATTATTTTCCTATCCATATTTCTGCTTCCCACTGACCCTGTCTGTTGGGTGGTCTTTCTATACTTGTACCGGTAGCTTCAAAGAACAATTGTTCATGTAACCAAAACACCAAATGTTATTTAATACAACATGCAATATCTGCTCAGATACAGTGCGAGACTGATCCAGCATAGATTTTAAATGACCTCAGAGCTCTGCAAATGGATGTGTCTAGAGCTATTGCTACACAGTGTGGGAAACTCACAGTGCAGCTGCCCAAAGCTTATCTAGCAGAGGAACAGATAATGAACTTGAATGCTTCCTCCAAATACAATAACAAATACATCTATTGTTAATGAATCAGATCCTTGTGTGTATCTGAAGGTTTTTTCATTAAAGAAAATGAACAGCGGTTCTTATCTGCTGTCAGTTTTTATAGCGTATTCAGAAAATCGGGGAATTAATATTTGAATATTTTAACTAGTCGAATACCGTAACTATGGCAAAAGGTGACTGACATTTTTTAAGAGATGTGGCAGAGTAAAAAAAAAAAGAGTAAGTTGCTTATTCTAGTAGCTCGAAGTGTATCAAACCACTTCTAAAGTGCCCTTAAGAAGCGGATTGGCATGCTTTGCTATTCTGTAAACCCTTATTGCATGTCCAAACAGCATCTAAATGGCATTATTAGAAGCAGTTTCACTCTGGCTCTGACAATCTGATCGGTTTGTCAAGAAAGCCTCAAACTCACATTTTTTGCCCATAACTGCTTTTCTCGTACCCCCTTTATGCAAACCGCTTCTAAAACCTCACATTTTTGTAACACCACCTAAAGAGTGGCAAGATGGGTATTGATAGTTGCATGCAGAGCCGGAAATATGGCTTTGGCTGGGAGAGCAAAACCCATGTCAGAGCGTGGATGGAGTTAGCGCCACTTCAGGACATTCTGCTTCTAAAGCAAGTACAAAGCGGACGCATTGGCTCTTAAACCATGCCATTTGTCACTTTTTTTAGAAGTGGTTTAGAAGGGATTTGCAATAGGAAATATAGGTTTTTCTCACATTTTATTCTGCTTTTTGTGAACATGCCAAACTGTGCAGTTTGGCAATGACCACTTCGGAGGCCCTTAGACTTTTCTTCTCTTCAAGCCATTACACTTTCATGTTCTTTAGTTTTCTTTCGATATCAATATTTGACAGTGTTAATTATAAATACATGTGAGATAGTGCTAACAAGAATAGGTTTGGGCAATCTATCTCTTTTCCTTAATTAAAATTAATGACAGATTTCAGTTGGTATTTCATAGGGTGATTTTCTAGAATAGATTTCAAACAATCATTGTCCAAGGTGGTTCACTGATAGGCCCTCCACTAATAGGTAAAACATCTTAAAAGCATAAATTGGAAATCAGAAATTATTGTAATTTCTTCTAGGATAATCAGATTGTATTTAGATCAACTCAACCCCTTTTTTTAGTTCCCTAATTATACATTGTGTGGACACTACTAGATAAATGTGGTACCAATTTTTTTAATATCGTACTACAGTGATTCTCCAAATGCCACATTCATGATCTTCTTACCTAACTATTTGTCTGATGGGAATGTTCCAGCAGGCAGTGTCAATGAGAAAAAGCAGTGAAAAACTGGACTGTAGTTGTATGGAAGTATAGCAAATAAAAATTTCACTTGTGAGCACATTCACTTCTCAGACAGGTCTGCAACCTGCTTTTCCCCATTATCGTTTATAAATCTGTAGTAAAGCATTCTTGTATTATTTGAATAAAGATGATTGTCACGGGAGACCAGGGATTTTACACCTTTATACCTAGATCATATCACTGAACAAAACCAAGAAGTAAAACAAATTACAATGTTTTCCCTGGAAACAGACATACACACAATGGATTACAATATACAGGAGAAAACACACTTACGGGGGTCGGGGCTAGAAAACTAACCTTTCCTAGTTAAAATAGCACAGAAAACAAAGTCTTTAGGTTGGCCGGGAGTACCCGCAAAAGTCCTGGAACTCAATTCGGCATGTTACCAGACGCCACCACTGTATCTCCTCTGGAGCTGCCAAAATCCCTTGACAGGAAGAAAGTACCAAATGTCCTGGTACTCTTTTCGGCATGTAGATCCAGCCGCGACCGCTCCGTTCTCTTTTCAGAACCTGGTTCCGAAAAGTAAGACAGAAAATGCCTTGCCTTGAAATTTTTGAAGCCGGCTTGCGTCTATTTCTCCAAGAGCATCTTTTGGTTATTCCAAATTTGCCGCTGCTGTCTTGGTGCTTAGAATCAGTGGTCCCGATTGGCTGCTAAGTTTGTTATAGTTTTTCAGATTAATTCATGAAATACTACAACCAGCCTGGGAACTTTTCAACCAGCCAATCAGAGGGCTGACAATCTTCCAAAGCCGGGCAAGCGGTTCTTCCAAATGCAATGAGGGCATGCGTGAGTTTGTCACCGTAGCCATTTGTCATTCAAAAGCCACCCGCTGGGTTTGGTGTCTCCAAGTCTGGGAAGGCAAATACTGGCTGCGATGGCTGGCATTATTTCCCGGACGTGGGTACTCAACCTAACCATCCTGCTCAAATGGCTTTAACACCTCTGGCACAATCTGTGACTTTGAAGTACGGACCTAGGGCAGACTCACTGGCACCACAAACTGGTAGCCCACTAGCCCCCCTAAGAGAATCATCTTTGAAAGTCCCAGCTTATAAGAATAATACATTTACAAACATCTCAGTTTAAAAAAATACTTTTACACATTGTTACCTTGTCTAAGTCTTTTGGGCTATGAGGGGTAAAATGGGACTATATACTGTTATTCCCACTAGCCCTCCCTCATCCACTATAAACCTGAGTTAGACTGTAAAAACCTTATAGCTACACTGGTTATTAAACATTTTATGAAACATAAAAAATAATTCCCATTTTTTCTTCACAGTGAAAAGTCCCACAGTGAAATTAAAAGATGCTTAGCCTCAATCCCAGAGTCGTAGCTCCTTCCCTTAAGGAAACTTAATTTTCTTTAGAACCAAAAAATGCTTATGCACACTCTCCAGGCTGTATCTCTTTTCTTTACTGAAACTTGGACATTGGTTTCATAAAACGTCTCGCAACATAATATATCATTGGCGAAACCCCCTAGAACATCTATACTGATTCGGGGGTACCTGGGCATGTACTGTGGGAACAGCAATTGAAGAGTAGAGCAAAGGAGCACTGCTGACAATAGTAATCCTGAAGGAAAAAATCTGAAGGAAAAAATCTGAAGGAAAAAATCACGGGCAAAACTCCAAAAGTAAAACTGAGGGTATTTATTTCATGAGCTCACAGGGACATGAACACAGCCAACGCACCAACGCGTTTCATCCCTTGGGACTTTATCAAGTTGCATAACTGTTTTCAAGGGAGGATTTTTGACTGGAGTGATGTGTCCATATGTCCCCAGGAATATGACCTGATTTCCAGATACATTTTTGGGGAAACCAGCAACTAGACCCCTGCTACCTATACACAATCAGACATCACTCTCATCACAAAACCCTCCCTTGAAACTCATAGCCTGAGACTCTCCACTGGTTAGCACTTCTGGAAAGGTAAAACACACATAAATTCTTTATTGACATACGATACATTCATTGCAGGTACAATACACAGATTGAAGAGCTGCCATTCTAAAACCTGAAACACAGCTCAGAGGTTACAAACCGGGCATAATACCTTTATTGTTGGCCTGGTTACCCTTCACCGTCACAATGATCAATTCAAAAATTATATACTACCACAAAATGTTGTTGTAGCTTCATTTTTTGTGTCTCAAAGGAATGTATTAATCAGAATGTATGCTTAATGTTGGTATGAAATCAGAACCTATCCTCAGATCTTTATTTTACATATACAGATGTAGCAAGATTTGCTGTTCTCTGTGCCATGATTTTGTCTGTTCCCTTGAGGCTGCAGTGTGGCTACGGTTCTAGCGGCCCCAGAGAACAATAATCTGCCCAGGAGGATTAACTCTGCAGGGTTCCATGCTTCTGAATGGGAACCCATATGTGTAATCCTTTTGGGCCATCTGCTTGGGGGGGGGAATACCAGTACTAACCTTTTAGATGAGGTCTGCAGCCTTCTATTTCCCTGTCTGCTGCTATCTCTCCATCTGCAGCGTCTCCCTGCAGTGCTAAAGGTAAGATGCAGGGCTGTATTTCCTGTATATGGGGCCTGCACACAAATGTTAAATCTGGGACACATTAAAAGATTATTTATAAAACAAACTGTGCCTCGGTCCCTTTTTTAATCTATCTTCCCCCTTTCTTTATCCTCCCCTTTCTCTCACACACACTCTCCCTCATTATATCTCCCCCCATCTCTCTATTCTCTCTCCCCTCCCCACTCCCTTCTCTCTCCCCCGGCCACCTCCCTTCGTTCTCTACCTCCCTCCATTCACCCCTGCCACCTCCCGCCATTCTATCTCCCTCTCCCCTCCATTCTCTATGCCCTCCCTCCATTCTCTCTTCCCTTCCTATTTTCTCTCTTCTCTCTCCCCCATTCTCTACTCCCTCTTTCATCCTCTCTCTTCTCCCTCCCCCAAGTCCCTACCTATCACTGTGGAGCGGAGGGGTCTGTTCTGGTGGCAGACACCGGTTGTGACTGACTTCTTGGTTGGACCACGGGGACAGGCCCTGTCCCTCACCCTCTCTGCTCCAATCCTCCAATCAGCACTGTATTCCGCCCCCCTCCTCCTCTGACCTCTGCTGTCCTCTTCTGACCTCTGCTGTCCCCACCATCATCCTCTTCCGACCTCCACAAAACCGGGACATTTGGAAAAATTGTCCGATCACCGAGATAGTTCTTTGAAAATGGAGACTGCCCCAGCTAAACTAGGATATATAGTCACCCTACTTAATTCTTCGGCATAATGTCTCCTCAGTAGGATCTTGCCAATCTTAGCTGGGTCATGGCTTTAGGCTAGACTATAAATAGCAGTATTTGTGTTCCATTTGTAACAGGTTTTCCCCCACCCTCTGGGAGATTACGCTATTACACAGTGTCATGTGCTGGTTACCTGCTGGTTCACAGAAGCTCTGAGGTTCTGCCATTGTTGGTGAGGAAGACAGGACAGGTTTTTGGGGTGATGGTTGTTCTTTTCGCAATGGTGTGTCGCCTCCATCTCTTGCAGGCTCCAGGAGTGCTGGAGGCAATCCCTGCAGGAGAACCCTCTGACACTCCCCCGATTGATTAAAGACTCAGGCAGGAGTATACTATAAAACAGGAACAGCTTTATTGTCCAGACTCACAGAATACAGCCTTTAACTGATTCCCTGTTCTCTTCCTTCCTCCGGATGGTCCCTGGACTCAACTCTGGGGCTTGAGACCTACAGAGCCTATCCGGATCTCTTCCCTAACCCCTTTGTGGGATGAGGGGAATAGTCCCCACTCCCACTCCCCTAAGGGAGGGGATGGAAGGTGGTCAGAGCCCTGTACACACGCTTCCTGGCACAGACTCTCTCATGGGAGAGGACACTGACTAAATTTGCATGTGCAGCCCTTTAAGTACCCTAGGGGAGGGTCCAAGGTCTGAGCCCAGGATTGGGCAGAACACAGGCCTTAGCCCCCCCCCCCCCTGTCACTCAAGGGAGCTGCTTACCACATGGGAAAACCCTGATTGAGCCTTACACAGCTAGCACTTATACCAGGGTTTACGTGTTACGCAGGGCAGATTAGTAGCCAAAATGAAGACCTGGCTACACATTAATTAGGAACAATGAAGGAGGTGTACTAGGTGGGCAAACTGTATGCTGCTCTATTCAAATTAAAATAATATATGTGACACGTAAGTACACTAAAATCACTTGAACTTAAATATTATTGTGAATTCATGTGGCTGCCAATCAATAAATCTGACTATCATGGTCAGATGTGAAGTAGTGAAAAAAATATAAAATTTGCTCTTCATAAACAGTATTACACTATGTTTGTTTTATTTTTCTCTTTTCATATGCCGAGTTCCATTCAGATCCCTTCTTCATCAATGGAGTAATTTGGACAATCACTAAAGGACATTGTTCACAGTTGTATTGTTTAGATTTATGTTTAGATACTTCTTTATTCACCCTGTTTTTATATTTGTTATATTAACACAATTTGAATTTGCACATTAAGCATTATTCACGTTAGGCGCTGCACAGTAATATTTTTTTTCAGGTATACTAGGTGGGCAAATGTGCCTGAGTTAAGTGCCTGAAGGCAACTAGGCCATGGGACATATGTTGTTACTAGAGCTGATAAACTACAATCCTGGGACAACAAGTACTTCCGCCAGCTTGTACCCTGGAACTCTATTACTATGCACGAAGACCATGGAAAGCCATCCTAGAAACCCTAGAAACTGCACCCACGGACTTTATGGTGATATAGCTTATTGCTTTTAATTTTTACAAGGTATTCAATAAATGCTCAAGTGGTTAAGTTGGAGTTGAATTAAAGTCATTCAGCAGAGGGAGAATCATGTATACAGCACAAATATTGGGAATTATGATACAGTACATAAATGAATGCACCAAACTAAAAAATACTGTAAAGAATAAGGGAAAAAGAATCTCTGCTCTTGGATGCTTGCAGTGACTATTGCATGTGAGGAAGGAAAGTGAAGATTGACAGAGAGTGGATAGTGATCTTGAAAAAAACTCTTCATAAATTAAATCCTTTTAAGGGTGACAATGTTTTACTTTATCATCATTAGTTCCCCTTTTAAACAAAAACAATTTGTGGCATTTGACATTGATAAATTCAAGAAAAAATATTTAATGCAGGTAGGATTCAGTTACACATAAAAAAAAGAGAATCCCTGGAAAAAAAATAATGTGTGAAGAGATAAAACTATTCTGATGGTTCCCTGGCAGGATATCTGTTTGCCAATGAACTGTGACCACAGTTCTAACACTCAAAATCATAACAGATTAATCTTGTGTGCAAACAAAATACAAACACGCACTCGCACAAAAAAACTCCCAATTGATATTGCGCTAACACTAAACTTATCAATGCAGATTTGTAGGATGACTATATTTACAAGGTCAACAAAATTAGAACTGATTTGGTTACAGCTCTTCAGTTACTGAGGTAGATTAATGGTGTAGATTAATGCACTGAGGTGTTTAGCACATTTATTTGGACTGATAGACAGTGAGAAACAAATAAATCTGATGGCTGAGCTTTTTAAGTTAAAAGGAACCACGCATACACTATTTAGTTACTGAAGCTCTTCTGCAGCAGTTTCTTTGTGAAAGTGTAGGTCCTTTATAAACATGTAACACTTTTAACCCAGGCCAATAGAAGAGGGGCCACACCATAGTGTCCCAAGGTCCCCTTAAAGCAGCAGTCCAAGCTTACGTTCCCCCCCCCTTTAATATGAGCATCAATACAATCCACACAATGATAAGTAATTAGCTAAGTTGCCGATCGATCCGTTCTCCTGTTATCAATGTCAGGAACTGGGTGCCGCACACCGCCACACGCGGGCGCACGGTTCTCCTACCTGCTCCGGCGCCCGCTGCTGAGACACCAGCCTCGCGCGGCCTCACGCGCGCTCCCACCTCCTCCACACGTGCGTTCGGCCCTTCCTCCCGCCAGGCGCATGTATGCTAATGCTACAGCGGGAGTCCCCGCGCGTGACGCGCGTGCGATGCACCAAAGCTCCATGGCAACAGAGCCTGATTGCCCCAAACACCTCCACCTGGCTTCCTTACCTTAGCCTATTGCAGGCTCCGCACTGTCACTCCCCGGTTCCGCCTCCTCCTTTGATTGGACTGCTTCACCTATTTAGGCTCAGCTGTGCCACTGGCACGTCGGCTGAGCATAAGCTTCCTGTTCCTGTGCTTATCCCCCCTGTCTCCTAGATATCCTGCCTTGTCCTGCTTGATTTCCCGTGTTCCGACCTTGGCTTGCTTTTGGACCACCGCTTCTCTGGAACTCTGACCTTGGCTATCCTCGACTCTCCGCAACTCTCCTTCCCTGGAATCGGCTCTCGGACCTCGACCATTCTACCTTCTCCAGCACCGACACCAGCGACAAGTACCTCATATATTCTGGACTTCTCCTACCCTCACCTTTGGCAAGTATTACGAAGACTCTACCCTCTCCACTCCAGACCCGGTGAGATCAACTATCCGCACTCCAGACCAGACCCCTGTGCCTGTCGGTGGTGCTATCCCTACTCCCACCCCAGTACCGAGGGTCTCGTCTTGTTTGTGGTGAGCACAGCGTGACAATCAATCAGCAAAAATTCAACTCAGGTGTTCATTTCATTGGATCATTGCTTCGTGGGGCAAGAGTTGGTGCCACAGTAGGATGAGGAGGATGAGTATTCATCCCTGCAAAGGTAAGAAACACATTGTATTTTATTTCATTGTGTTTTTTTTTTATGTCCATTGACTGGCAAGGGGTTAGTGGCCAGTATTTTTTTAAATCTTGCTGCCCATGGAGGACATGGAGGCCGAAGAAGAGAACGGCCTTCATCCTGGCATGGGTAAGTATAACTTTAATTTACTATATGCTGTCTGGGTAATGTTCTATTTTTAAATGGCAAATGCGCTATTATCCAGATATGGATAATAGGGATTCTGCCCATTACTGTACTCTATGTGTTGGGGGTAGAGGGGTGGGTAGTAGGGTACCCTTTTATTTCCATTAGGGTTATCTTTGCGCAGATTTGAGGGCATAGGTAACCACACTGGCAACAATCATTGGGTGTATTGGATAGTATTGGTTGTTATTTTGTATTTTAATGTTTATTGGGGGTAGGGTTGGGTGAAGGGGGTAGTTGCCCCAGGGTGGGTGCTTAGGAAACCTTCCTGGAAGGCTTAGTCACCTGCACTGGGGCAACAACCCCTTCACCCACCCCCTCTACACCAAAAAAACATGTACCCTGGTTTAACTCCTAGCTAACTGCTAAGGTAATGAAGCTGCTTTTATTTTAATAACATAGTATTGAAGCAGGGGGTCTCTGGTGCTGAACTGCATTAATTTTAGCCCCAGGGACCCCCTTCTTCCCAAGTTACAGGCCACAGTATAGGGTGCTGTTATCTTTCTGGATTGTTTAAATCTCCTGTGTCACGTGACCATGACATTTAAACTTTGCGGAGATACCGGCACCCCATACCAGAGCCTGTAACTCAGGAAGCAGGGGGTCTCCGAGGGTAAAATAAATGCTGTTCAACTCCGGATACCCCTGTCACGTATGGCACCCCTGCAAGCACATGACCAGCATACTGGACAACGGTTAATACTCCGCTGGCAAGCGGTCCTACTTTTTACCAATGCAAAGGTCCCTCAAATGGACAATATCTCCCCTAAAAGACAATGATTAATACATAGCTCAAAAACTGCCCCACATTTCATCTTGGCAAAGGTCCCTCAGATGAGTAACATGTCCACTAAATCCGCAAGCTTAAACCACCTGTCACAAACAGCACACAACAGCACACAGAAAAGACATTATGGAACTAGAGAGAGTGCAGAGAAGAGCCACAAAATTAATAAAGGGGATTGACAATTTAACTTATGAGGAGAGGCTAGCTTAATTAGATTTATTTACATTAGATAAGAGGTGTCTAAGAGGGGATATGATAACTATTTACAAATATATTCGGGGACAATACAAGGAGCTTTCAAAAGAACTATTCATCCCACGGGCAGTACAAAGGACTCTGGCCATCCCTTTAGGATGGAGGAAAGGAGATTTCACCAGCAACAAAGGAAAGGGTTCTTTACAGTAAGGGCAGTTAAAATGTGGAATTCATTACCCATGGAGACTGTGATGGCAGATACAATAGATTTGTTCAAAAAAAGGTTGGACATCTTTTTAGAAAGGAAAGGTATACAGGGATATACCAAATGAATATACATGGGAAGGATCTTGATCCAGGGATTAATCCTATTGCCAAATCTTGGAGTCAGGATGGAATTTATTTTCCCCTTATGAGATATCATTGGATATCTGTTTTTTTTTCTTTGCCTTCTACTGGATCAATAAGCAAGTATAGATATAGGATAAAGTATCTGTTGTCTAAATTTAGCATAGTTTGAACTTGATGGACATACGTCTTTTTTTAACCTCATCTACTATGTAGCTATGTAACTATGTAACAGTGGACTTCAGCCAGCACCCAATAGGATGGCCACTACCTAGACCTGGTTTTCACTAAAAACTTCTCTCTAATTTCTCCATTTCCCCTATTCCTCTCTCTGACCATCACCTCATCTCATTTTCGCTCTCTTCTCCCCTTCTCCATCTTCATCCACTCCTCGTTTCTGCAGAAACCTGCGCTCTATTAACCAACAAGCCTTTGATTCCACTTTACGCTCCTTCCTCTCCACTCTCAGTTCTGCTACAGATCCTGACAACCTGATCAGGAACTACAACTCGGCCTTATCTTCCTCTCTTGATCTACATGTCCAGCTTTCTCTCTGCCGTCCTCGCCCTTCTAACCCCAGACCCTGGCTAAATTCCCACATGCGCATGTTGCGTTCCTCCACTCGTTCCTCTGAACACCTCTGGAGGAAATCTCACACTCTCGCAGACTTGCTTCACTACAAATTTATGCTATCCATTTTCACCTCTGCCCTCTCACAAACCTACTTTTCTTCACTAATCAACACACACAAGTCTAACCCACTCCAACTCTTCTCTATCTTTAACTCTCTACTCAAACCACCCTCAGTTGCCTCTTCTTCCTCCATCTCACCTCAGGACTTTGCTGACTATTTTAAGGAAAAGGTGGAATCCATACATCAGAACATAGCCTCTGTTTCCTCCTCCCATCCTACACCGCTTCCTAACTCTCCTCCTGCCTTCCTTGACCTCTTTTTTCCGCTGTCTCAGAGGAGGATGTGTCACTGCTGATCTTCTCTTCTCCCACTACTATTTGCCCTCTTGACCCTATTCCCTCCCATCTGAAACCTCTTGCTCCTACTAAAATCCCTACGCTCACACACATTTGTAACTCCTACCTCTACTCTGGTTCCTTTACCTCCTCCTTCAAACATGCAACAGTTATACCATTACTCAAAAACAGCAAGCTTGACCCTACCTGTCTTTCAAATTATTGACCTGTCTCCCTCCTGCCTTTTGCCTCTGAACTGCTTGAACGTCTTGTATTCTCTCACTTGCTCCACTTTCTCAACACCTATTCTCTCCTAGACCTCTACAATCTGGCTTCTGCACTGCTCACTCCACTGAAACAGCCCTTACTAAAATAACTAATGACCTACATGCTGCCCAAAACAGAGGTAATTACACTCTGCTCATACTACTTGACCTCTCTGCAGCATTTGACACTGTGGACCCCCCTCCTCACGTTCACATTCTCCATACTCTTGGTATTCGTAACAAAGCTCTATCCTGGATCTCCTCTTACTTCTCCCATCGTACTTTCAGTGTCTCTTCTGCTAACACCTCCTCCTCTATCGATATCTCTGTGGGGGTACTCCAGGGCTCTGTCCTGTGACGTCTTCTCTTTTCTTTGTATACACTTTCTCTAGATGACCTAATCACATCTCTTGGGTTTAAATATCACCTCTATGTGGACGACACACAAATTAACTTTTCACTTCCTGACCTTACACCTGCTGTACAGACCAAAGTTTCTGAATGTCCCTCTGCGATATCATCCTGGACGGCCCTCCGCCGACTTAAACTTAACATGGCAAAATCAGAGCTCTTTATACTTCCTCCCAAACCTGGCCCCAGACCCCAAACAGCACACAATCCCAGACCCCAGAAATGTTTTGACCTATCATAAACACAAAATATATTATACTTTTAAAATAAAACTCCAATCACATTTAATTTACCCCTGAAGCACCAGATTGATTAAAATACATAATATCTCGTGATATTATCATGACAACCCCCTGTTCAATACTGTGTAATTAAAATTAAAACAGTGCGATCACCTGTAAGAGCTGTGCAGTGAGATGCATTTCTCTCTGTGCAGCTCTTACAGAATGTAGGCAGATCGCAGGGGCAGAATTTAGAAAATGACACAGATAAAGACACTGCTACCCCGAGCAGTATTGGCATTTTCCTTCTTCACAGTTTCTGACTTGCGATAATTCTTTCTGAATACCGCGGTAACACAAATGTCAGACCAATCGGTAGGGTCATGCCAAAATGTTTGATATGGCAGTGATCTTATCAAAGCTACTAGTATAGGCCCCATAGACATTAACTATGGAGAAAATAATTCCCTTTTGGCTGCAATAGAGAACACCCTTCTGCTGTTAAAAAAAACCCTTATATTTTGCCTTTTAACAACTACCGAACTCCCGGGTCCCAGAGCGACAAACTTTATATTATATCACTCTTGAGGATCAGGGAAACTACCCCAACTATATAAACAGGTGATCTGGGGGCTGCAGAATACCCTAACAGGGGGGGGGAAAGTGCGAGTAGACCCCCCCCCCAATAAAAATATTAAAAAAAGAAAGAAACAGCAGGACCCTGCTTAGGCTGCTGTTGAAGAAGCTATACATACATTCTTCACTAAACAATACTCATATAATTACCAAAAAATACATGCAGCTACCTGTGATATTGAATGACCTTACTTCACTAAAAGTGTTCTAAATGGGGAGACTTCCGGTGACGTCACCGTTGATGGCCGCCTAGGAGAGAAGTTTATGAGACTCTCCAACTAAATCAAAGCATAAAGTGCACCTCCCGCGGCAAAAAAAAAAACCTTACACCCATAAGAGGGTAAAGCTTATCAACTGAGCAGAAATGGCTGAAAAAAATAAAAAGACGCATAATTAAGATGTATCCCAGTTTGTTGCAGGGTACATGCAACCACACACGCGGGTTCTTTGGCTAAGGCTTATTTATTTAAGCCTTAAAACATACAGCACACCAAAAACAAATAGCTTCTCATCAGCAAACAAAAGAAAATAGCTTCTTCAGCAGACAAAACAAAATAGCTTCTTTTTAGCAGACAGAACAAAATAGCTTCACTTTAGCAGACAAAACAAAAATAAGGCAGCTTCTCTTTGTATGCAGGAGACAGACAGTTCATCACACATGTAATTTGCACCACAGACCTTACAGCAGTAATCTCTTCAGCACTTTCAGTCCTGTCACCTCACCAGCTCTCCTGCATGTGTGTACAGCCTGGGGTTTTAACACCTTGATTATGCAGTTGGGGTCAGACTAATTAAGCAGCCCTTCTCAACTTAACCTCGTCACTGCTGCACTGCAAGCCTAAACATAGGTTTTCCAGGCATATGGCTGGTGACGTTCATTCACCCTGTCACACAGTTCTTCTCTACAACGCGGCGAACTGTGGAGCCTAACCAGGACTCACAAGATGGTGCCACCGCGTGCGTGCCATCGGAGCTCCCCTGCATGCAGCCGCATGAGCCCCAGGGCAGCACAGTGTGCAGAGAGCTGTCCATAGAATATATGGAGAAGCTCTTCACGCGGATGAGGCAGAGCTTCCAGGAAGACCTGGGCGCAGCTATAAATGGCCTTAGGGCTGATATTAGCAGCTTGTCTAAAAGAACGGATGACATAGAACACAAAATGGAGGATATCCTCCAAACACAATCAGCGGCAGTAGATTAAATAGACTGGGATCAACACACTGAAAGACTGCCTGGAGGACCAGGAAAACCGGGAACGCAGGCAGAATTTGCAGATCAGGAATATACCAGAGACTACAGTATCTCAACTGAATCTATCTGCCCATATCTGTGCAAGCTATTCTGCCTCCTGGTACCGACCTGAGCACCCAAGAGCTGGAAATGGACCTCGCTCACAGGGCGCTAGGCCCCAGGTCAGATGACCCCAGAAGAAGAAGAGATGTTATTGTGAGACTCCACTCATACACCACTAAAGAGTGAATAATGTTCACAAGCAGAGCAATAAAGGACCTATAATACTTAAAAGAATCCCTACAGATATTTAGTGACTTGTCTAATGTCACAATTGAAAGATGCCGTGGGGTTTCCCGTTTAAAATATTGTGCAAAGAAATGGGAAGTTTAAATGTATATCTCGTCCGGAAGAAACGCATCTGTTCCTTAAATTCATTGGCCTACATGTACCAGAAAAGCAAAAATAATCTGAAGAGGGCCAAATGCCTTCCAACATGCCAGGATTGAAAAGAGCATCTGAATGTCTGGCCAGTCAAAAAAGTACCAAGACAGGGGACTGAAAACAATGTTAACACCTGTTGGAAGAAAATCAGTGGAGGATTTCCTAAATGATTCGACTCTGAAATGTAAGTCAAGCTCGGGAGAATTTCATCCCAGTTCCTGTTTCCCTACCTTGTTATAAGCTGTTTTCTTGTTGTGCTGATTTATCTCAGGCCTGTTGAAGGACTTAGAGAGCTCACGTTCTTGGAGCCCTCCCATCTAGATGCAGTTAATTACTCTCCCATGAAAGAAAGAAGAACCAGCCGGCCTGCGCAGCAACTATTGTTAGCTCCCTCAGGTGCGGGCAAAAATGCTGCTGATAACCTTCCACAGACCTACAAAAAAAGAGAGAACACCCCACCCAGGCCCTCCGGCAAAATGGAATGGAGCACCAGGTGACAGCTGCCAGATAGGAGCCACCCGTCCCATTCTCCCTTTCCCCCCACTCCCCAGTCTCCCGTTACCCTCCACCCCAATCTCCCATTACCCCCCCTCATCAATCCTCCATTTCCCAACCTCCCCCCTCACCCACCAGTTCTCCCTCCCCCAAATCAACCTGAGTTATCTTGTTACCAGCCAACCCAACCCGTGTCCCTGAACCCCCTTCGCTAACCATCTCCACCCCTCTCCTGTACCATTAGTTACTAAAACCCTTCCTCCCCCCTCCCCCTCTATGTATCTACCCTGCTGGAAGACTTCACAGAAATTGAGGTGGAACCGGGCGATCTAATAGGAACTCCTAAACTCAGCGGCAGCAGGTTTGAATGTGAACACTTACCAAAGCTTTATAAGATCCTGAGATAATTAAATGGTTTCTTAGATTCCCGCCTTCCTTGACCGTCCCCTTAGCTCTTTAAGTTAAGCATATCTAGTACCCTGTTTCCCATCACCCACCTCCCCCCCTGCAAAGAATCTGTCATAACCTGTGTTCTAAACCCCCTATATGAAAACTGTTTTTTCCTATAACGCATTTACTACTGCCCCGTTCCCCCAATTCCCCACCCTTCCCCCCTACCTACCTGAAAAACTTCCCAATGAACAGATAGGAGTATTGAACCGCCTTGCATAAACGCAAAATATGGTTGCTTGAAGAGGGCGAGAACAAGTGCACACAAGTCCATAAAGTGTTACAACAAAAATGCAAGAAATTCAAAAAACGTTTGGAAGTGGTACCGAATTATTTAAATGACTCAATATGTAGAACCCCCAACTCACTTGTTCCCCCTCCTCTTCTCCCCCCCGCTACTCCTAGTCCCCCCTCCTCCACTGTTGCGACCCAGTTACTAAGTACAAAAGGATCCCTTCCCCCCCTTTGCCCCCCCCTCCCCATCCCCCCATCACACCCCCCCCCCCAAGGTTAGAAAAATGAAAGTTCTCTATTTACCAAAATGTAAGGACAAAATATATCTATGTTTTTGTTGAAACGTTATTACTGTTAAAATTTGAGGATGCAATACACAATTATGGAGGATTCTCTATCCCCTCCGATGGCGTACCCCATGTTTGGTGACCGGGGATGTCTCCTAAGGCATTCTGCCAGCCCACCTTGTCACTACGGTGGCCAAGACTTCCACGCTAGGGCCATCATTGGGCCCAATCTTACTTTCTCTAGTTTGTTCTTCTTTTCTGTTTCCCCCTCACCATCCCCTGCCAACTAGGACACCCCCCAGACAACAAGCTAAAGAAACAAACACACCTAAGGTTCCAAGTCAAACCAAGACCCCCACCGTGGGAAAGTAGATGGTCCCCTCCTCTGGATGCCCAAGAAAAAAACATGACAAATCAAGCATCAATAAAACTAGTATCTCTAAATGTTAAGGGTCTGAATTCAATCCGGAAAAGGAAGTTAGCATTGCAAGATTTAAAAAAAGCAAAAGCAGATATATTGTTCATTCAAGATACCCATTTTAATACACCGACACCTCCAAACACATTCTGAAACATGTTCCCCCAAGCATGCTATGCATCATTTGCAAGTGTAACAGGGTATGTCAATTTTACCTATCTTTCCTCCTCTGTCACCTTATGTCCTAAGTAGTCTGGGCTGTGACAGGTTAATCCATGGGCTTTTTACACCCCCCCCCTACATGCTCATCTCTGATGGGCAGAAGTGTGGTGGGGACTCATGACCTGTGTAAGCCTATCAGGTATAGGTATAGACCATGATCCCCCCCCCCCCTTTCTGGTTCCTGATGGGAGGCAGAGCCAAATTTAGTCAGTCCTGGTCTGGAGAAGGAAGGGACCAGTAGGGCTGTGAGTTTCTCCCATCGGGGATTAGCATGCCCACCCCCAGTCCTTAGGGGCTGTGGCAACATCTGAATAAATCAACAGAGGTCCTGTAATAACTGGGGTCAGCACCATCTATAGGCCTGGAGCCTCTAAGACTCAGCACCGCTGGCTATGGAACATTTAATGCAGTGACTGAAATAAAGAACCCTTGATCATCATACCCCTGTCTAAGTGTCAGTCCCTGGGAAGGGGGGAAAGAAGTGTGCAATAGTGGGGACTGATCTCCGGACATCCTGGAGCCCACTACGGATGGAGTTGCTAAGCACCATGAGAAGCAGCTCAGAGGAAGAACCTAAGCCTGTTATGATCTCAATATCACCGCAGATCAGCTCAGCTCTCCTGACCCTAAAAGGTATGCTCACCACACCCTAGGTAGCCAAAGCTGTGTATCTCCCACTGGGAAGGGGGGGGGGAGGGGGAACAGTGCTACACGAGTAAAAAAAGAGGCGTAGCTATTCTAATTAAAAATAACGTTTCTTTTGCTCCGCATAATGTAATTTCGGAACAAGAGGGGAGATACCTAATTCTTCAGGGCTCTTTATCAGGAACTCCAGTATCCTTAATTAATATATATGCTCCCAACGAAAACCAAATAGCCTTTCTGACCAAGGTGTTGGAATCATTGGACCAACAAACACTCTCATCTCTAATAATAGTGGGAGATATGAACTTATTTAGATTTAGAGACCTGATAAAAGACTTTCTGTGGTGGATATCTGGAGTACCAGGTCAGTGGGACTATACTTTTTTCTCAGCACCACACCAGACCTACTCAAGGAATTGTTATTTTCTGGGTATCAAAAATATTCTTCAGGCATCCTCCCAGTCAATTATAGGCCCAATAACACCCCTGTCGACTTGACCCTCTCTGCCCTTTGATAAAAACAATCCATATAAATAGAAATTAAATGATTCCTTATTACATTTACCAGAAATAGTGAGCACAATTAAACATTAACTATTGGACTACTTTTCAATAAATAAGGGCTCGGTTTCAGCTCCCGCAATGTTGTGGGAATCCCACAAAGCATCAATAAAAGGAGACTACATATCCAAGCATCATACAGAGAAAAAAAAAACAAGCTGAAACAATATAAAGAAATCACGGACAAAATTATTAACTTAGAACAACAACATAAAAATAATCCCCCCCGGCACGCTGAACCGCCGCACCGCCGCTGACAAACCCCCCCGCCCGCACCAAGTCACTAAACTGCCGCACCGCCGCCGACAAACACCCCCGCCCTCCTCGGATGTGTCCTCTTTTTCATTTTGCAACCCCACATTCATGTACAAGATAAGTGCCCTGTAAATTTATTTTCAGTCACATGATTCAGCAACACTGTTAAATAAAGCAAGATACACAAACCAGCATTCGTTAAACGCCCCAAATAATAAAAATATCTTGGGGGGGGGAAACAGAAAATATATACATTACATATAGAGAACGCCACAATACTTTAATTGTATTTCATAACTAGAGGATAACCCCGTCTCGTTTTTGCCATTCCAATGTCCCGTTTTTGTCTCAAGGAAATATGGTCAGCCTAGTTAAACATCAGTCTATGATTCAACTCTATAAAGTGTATAAATGTGTTAAAATGTCCAAAATGCATTCACAAAATTGTAAGTATTTTTTCTCTCAAAATTGTATTCCCTGTGAAATGTTTTGCCAAGCCTTAAAGGGCTAATATAATGTTGCCAAATTAGTACGCTTTCAGCTAAATAATGCCAGACATTGAAAGAAACATGGTGTGTGTGCTCAACATTAAGCAAATCTAGCAATTTGAGACTGCTGCAAGTGAATATACTGTAGCTATTTTAGAATAAATTGCAATTTAGCATATAACGAAATTGTATTGCACATTGACTTAATGCATGGAGAATCTGTGACTCAACCGCAGTTTTTTTTGTAACACAAAAAGGGCACATCTAGGGGTATGGGTGAATCTTTACAAAAAGGAGAAGCCAGGCGGGGGGAGGGGGGGAGAGCCTTCCTTGCACACTAGGTCCTGGCACTATTGCATAACAATTTCAGATAATTTTCAGGGAATATGGACCCAGCAAGTTTAAGCAGATTTATTAAATATTGCGAGAGCAACATCAGCAAAAGAAAAAGGCTACCTGCTAACAAAGTAAAAAGATTAGAGAGATGGAGGTTAAATTGCTACAAATCATATATAAGAACAAGGCGGCTGGATGAATAGTAGAAAAGACTAAAGCATAGACAATAGTGGATACTGTTATTGGACTATCAATAACTATCAAAGATTATTTTTTATGCCTTATATCTATCAAGTGTGCTTTTTTATGCTTGTTGTTAAGAAGGTTGTATTTTCCATCAAGTTAGTCCATGAAAGGTGCGGCTTGTAGGCCCCTTGTTCATGCACTGGGCTGGAAATTAGCAAAAGACAGACCATACAGTCTACCGTTAAGAATACCACAAGAAATGCTAAATATTTAATGACTTGGTGTTGCAGAGAGCATGCAACGACATGTGGGTTGTCCGAAGGTATATTTTTATTCAGCCTCAAAACATGGAACATAAAAGAGCTTTTTTTCAGCATAATATAACAATCAAACAAAAAGGTTGAGCTACTATGTGGAGCTCTAAAATATTGGTTAGTCCCTATCCATAGGTTGAAGGGCTAAGTCTCTTACCAGCTATAACAGACAAAGTATGGGGCAGGTAAGTTTACCTTCAGCCCTAAGATTTCTCCTAGCTGGAGTAAGAGGGGAAAGTCAAAGTCCAGTGTGGTCAAGCAGCGTTCCATGAGTTGCACCTCCCTGGATCAAAGAGAGAATCCAAAAGAGACAAGCCTTGTTACAGGGCTTCCTTAGCTGCTTCAGCAGAGATCCAGCCTGTTTCACCCTCCTTAACAGACCACAGACTACTGAGAGGTCCAGTCTTGTAAAGTTCCCAAACAAGCCAGCTGAACCTTGCTAATTAAGTTAGCCTGCTCTTAGACTAAAATTAACCTGCTCAGTGCTGGGCCAACCTCTATATATACTTTAGGTCTCCGATGCATAGTTATCAGATAGGGAATATACTCTATCACACTTGGGCAGAGAAGTACTGAATGTGCTGAAACGCCCTGCTGCCAACCCCAACCATGGCAAAGGTAAGATGCATAAGGCACAACGTGGTGCTGCTTCACCTAGGTGGCAATAATCTGGGCAAGGGCAATTCGATGGAGTTAATGTTCCAAATACAGACGGACTATGGCAGGGTAAGGGTATTGTTGGGACAGGTAATATAAATGTGATGTCAAAAATTAGAGATAGAGGTGTGTTGACACCACTAAACTCAAACTAGAAGCTCATTGATGGATGCACTTTGGGACTATTAAAACATAACATTTAATGGATATCTGATTAAAATAAAGTCTACAAGCATAAATGTGATATAACAAAATGTAATTACAATGAACAGGGAGGGAGAGGGGGTGGTAAAGTTGAGCTAGAGGTGTATAGCATAGTATAAATTTACCTCTAATTATAAAAGGTAAGTCAGCAACATAAACACCTGAAGACACCTAGCTAAGATAGGGCGTAGTACCTCGAGATTGCCACTACTTGATGTGACTACAGTATCAAATGCTAATCAACATATAAAATACTGTATCTAGCACAGCATACCGATCAAACCAACCTATGATTGATTAGTGTGGTGCCAAACAGTGATATGGTTTGTACTAAACGTAAATAATATAAGTACTTGATGAAACCAGATGAAATAAACAGTACATATTTTTAGCACATGACCCTAGGGAAAAAAATATTCACTCTATAGTATAATATCTACATGGAAGGCACAACACAATCATAGGTTGGTGGTATGTGGATTGAGCCTGTTCAAGACAACAGCTCTAAACACAATATGGTGGTAGATAATAATGTAACTGCAAATTGATACAATAGTAACATTGGTATAAAAATGCCTAGTGTGCTGATAAAGTAACTGACACTACAAATACAAAGTAAAAAAGCTGATATCCCGCTATAAATAGTGCTATGGTATATAGAATTGCTAACTATAATCTATGGTAGCTGGTAATGTACCACAAGAAAATATAGCATATTGAGTCACTGTATGGTATGAAAATTGAAATAAGCAATGGCTAGTGTATAAATAATAATGCTTAATAGCAATGTGCCAATTACTATACAGAGGATGTACAGTAGGTATACAGTGATCCTGTCTTAACATTAACTCCAAGCCTTGTTAGTCAATGCAGGAGGAAGTTGCAAAACTCGGTAAGAGAAAATGCATGGCATTCAATTGGTACACAAAGAATGCACACGGCGGTGCTATACAGTAAATGAATAACAATATACATACAGTAGCCAAGCGGTAATGAAATGTCAGCCAGCACACAGTAGCAGAAAACTGCTGTAAAAAAATGAATAAAGTGGTAATCTGGTGGAGGATACAATTTACCAACGGTACACAGCTCCCATACAGCCTGCCCTGATGACGTCACTACGCCGAACGCTCTACACGTTTCCCTCCTACACGGAGATTCTTCAGGCGCTACTGTATTTCTTCTTTGTATACACTCTATAACCACTCAGTAGCAGCCTTTTAAGTTGACACAGGTACTTATTAATCTATCACAACACTAATTAAAATGATGCAACCAGCTAAGGAAAGACAAAATAGGAGAAATGGGTTAATCTCCTCCCCTCCAGTCTTTGATAATGATATACCTGTGGATACAGGTTTAGATATTAAGGAACAATTTTTTAAACTGGAGAAATTAATGAAGGATGAGATGCGCCATTGGTGGGATGCCTACTCACTTCAAGATTATATAGATAGAAAAATCATCCCAAGGGGTCTAAGGATCAGTAAGAGTCCAACATTTGAGACAGACACAGAGTTCACCAATAGCTGGAATAATACTCTGGATATTTGTTCCTTTTCATTGATGAAACTTCCGGTCCAATTTAGAGACACTAAAGTTAAAGCATTAGAAAAAGAGATAGACTCTATTCAGACATTATTGTCACCATACTCAGAAGGAAAAGAGTTCAGAGATTTGGATGATTTAACCATTAAACGAGTTAAAACTTTTGAACAAGAGGTTGTGGCTAGGAAAGAGAATAAACTAAGCCACGATAAAGAAGACTATGCCACAGATAAAGTTAGGGTTTGGAAGAGAGCGCACAGTTTTAATAGAAAGGGTAAATTTCATTTTCATCCACAGGTGCGAGGTAGTGATAAGTATCAAGCAAAATCTGGGGAAGCCGGTGGGTCTGGTACTGGGAGCCTGATGCATCACCCGGTCCACCAAACCTTGAATACAGGTTAAGGTACTGCACGGGCCCCAGAGAACAGATACACTGTGCTAGAGGTTGAGACGCTTAATGAGGATAGAGAGGGGAATTTGTGAGTGACATCAATGGGGGTGCTAGACCCAAGGCACATAGAGATCAACAGAGATCTTTACATTTTTTAGACTTGACTCCACGACAGGAGAAGCCACTGAGAGAAAAAGAGAAGGAGAAACACTATCCCCTTTGGCGGGGGGCCTCAAACAATCCATCTAGGAAAAAGAGAGGCAGAGAAGTTAGAGGGGGCAGAGTCATCCAGAGAATAAAGGAGGTCAGAAGAGAGTTAACCCTTCCAGAGAGTAGTGGAATATTTAATCTTTCTACTTTTCAGTTATCTATGTACCAATCACTACTTCTGGAGAAGGACCTTTTTTTGCACCCAATACAGGTCACAGTGCCTTCCAATTATTTGTGGACCTTAATAGTTTTATTAGGAAAATTACTCTGAAACGTTATTTTAATATTCAGGAGAAAAATAGAGTACAAGCGAGGTCCGCATTTACCACTAGTACACAGGAAGAAATCTGTACAGAGGCTCTTGTAGACTTGCTGATGGAGTCGGAGGTATTACCGGGATCATTTAACCAGGCCATTGACAATTTTGATTTCACCATTCATTCTACATATTTGTCAGATACAGGTCAAGAGGGGGAATTATCGGTCATGCATTCCCCTTTCAGACCAAAATCGCTTTTCTTCCCTTATCAATCTAAGGGAGGATTCATTGATGCATTTTACAACTTGGTATTAAAAGATTTTGAGTCACTGTGTACTAAACCTTATAGATTTAATTCTAATTTGTCTAAAGGTGAACTGGATGCACTCAATGATCTTAAGAACAATAGGGACATCATTATCAGACAAGCCAACAAAGGTGGGGGCATAGTAATCCAGGACAGATCGGCTTATCTGAGACAGGCCTTTCAACTCCTGGGAGACTCTACCTCCTTTTCTTCCTTGTCGGCAGATCCCACTACATTATTTCTTTCAGAATTGAAATCACATTTGATATAGTCTTTGGATTATGGTGTATTAACAAAATTAGAATTTAAATTTTTGTATTCTGATCACCCACGCACCCCTATTTTTTATCATTTACCCAAGGTCCATAAGTCTCTTGTTGATCCCCCTGGAAGACCCATTGTTTCGGGGGTGGAGTTGATGATGTCCGGCCTATCCCAGTATGTGGATTACTATCTCCAACCCTTTGAAGCTAAGATCAGGTCACATACTGTATTAGGAATACGCTGCATGTCATCGACTCCATCTCTGAGATTAAATGGAAGCCCAATTACCTCTGGGCTACATGTGACGTGTCATCTCTTTACACGTGCATAGATCATTCCAGGGGGATCAGGGCAATTGACTTCTGACTCAATGCGGATCCTTCTATTCCCACTTCACATAAGAAATTTAAATTGGATAATATCACTTTTATTTTGACGCACAATTAGCTTTACTAACTAAACCCCACCACTGGGTGTGGTTTTAGGTACCCATAATTTTATGACTTGCATACTGTTTCTAGGTTGTCATGTTAATAAAGCTGTGATCTATTTTATTTCCATTAACAGTGTCAGACTTTCTTATTATAGAGAGGCAGCATGTCGGAAAACTTTGTTACTGCCCTTAAAGTTGGTAGACCTGATTTAAATCCCAGTGTTGGCTTACTGTATAAACTTTTGTCAATTAATTTTTTACTCCCTATATCTTGTAAAGTATAAGCACATGAAATTCACAAAAATTATATAAAGGCTATAAAAGTAAAACTGCAGAATGACGAATTTGTGTCTACATACTGTATTGTTCAAAGTGACATTCCGATTTCTAAGGGAATGATTCCAAGTAACTCTCACTGGCATTGTAAACCACATTTTGCAAACAACTGAACCAATAAGATTGTTCCACTTCAGACATTCCAGACACTTATTTTTCCATGGAAGGGTCCATTCTAAGCACAGAATACTGGATCAAATGTATTAACTAATGATTTCAAGCTATGCCTTTATTTCTAGTTTATGAAAAAAATGACAAGAAGATGAATAGATTGTATTATTTGTTTCTTTAATTCATTGAATCTTTCAATTCTGCCAGGCTGATAGAGCCCATAATGTTAACGTCTGATTCCATTCGAACACATTATTTTAAAATTGCAGCATTTGAATCATATCCAATACCATAACAATATACAAGTATGGCCTGTCAAAGTTAATATGGAGTTATCTGACTGGTATAAAACATATTCTTTATGCGTGTAGAGTTTTTTTCTATTGCTCCATAAAATATTCTATATTATTCAAATATTTAATGATTTTATTGTATATCTATCATCTATCTATCAAACCTACTGTACAGTAACTATCATCTATATACAGTACATGTATGCATCTTTCAGATCCCTGTAATGGAATTGCATGCGATTTTCTGTAAATGTATTATGTTGTGATGTATTTTATCTTCAGTGATTGCTCGGTAGATGCAGAGCAGACATTTCTCAGTTACATACTGTATGTTCTTTAAGGCATCAAGAGTACAAATTTAAACAAAGCAATGGATGTGCTATGGTTCAGTGGTAATGGGGGAAAGACAACATCTGCAGCTGGTAAATGCATGTTTTTTTTTACAGCTCAAGCGTCTTGAGGTTTACTTGGTAACATACAGTTTCTTTTGATAATCATCTTAAGTAAAATAAAATGTATTGCAAATGTAAGACATATTGGTCTGAAATACATTCTGACAATGTTAACATATTTTTGCCTAGTATTATTTATTTTACACTCCATTTTGTCAAATGGTTTTAAAATCAAACACAAATAATGAAAAAAAAAAAAAGTAATGCTATTTTATTCCAATTTAGTTTCCCGTAGAGTTAATATATCCCAGTAGGAGATGAGAAGAAAAAAAAGTTTGCTTACAGAAAGCAAAAATTATGTATTTATCAAATGTTATTTTTTAATAAGGATTTGACCAAGCACATATCACTCAAGTAAAAGGCAAAACTGTACCCAAAACTGAGAGTTCTCAGGTATACAGCATAATTCAGTTAAAGAGATGTGCATCCTTCTCTGCTTAGCCAAAGCTTTCCTGGGGTAGCTGGCACATAACAGCTCCAATGAACTGTACATGAGTTGTCTCTTGGAATATTTTCAAACTGGCGCTATACCCACCAAGTATGGAATAAATCCAGCACGTCTGTTCCACATCTTTTCCATGTCCAAGTTTAAAAACTCTGCTTAAAGTACTTTATATTAATCATTTGAGGCTTGTAAGCGTCACTTTCAACTCTGAGTGTGCTAAATCCGAAGAAACCACAATCAGATAGAAATGTGCTGTGTCTTTCTGCTAATTAGAGAGGAGGGGGAACATATGCACACAGATCAACAGACACCCATGGATGATTACAAATCTATTATTAGTAGATGCTATTATGTCTACTGTGGTTGCATTAAAAACATACTTAAGGGTTATTGACCCATCAAATGTTAAACTCTAAATTTAGACAACTATTTTAAAATGATTAGCCACACCTGGATAGATTTTGTTGCATTGTATGAAGCTTGAATATGAATTACTTTTCAAAGTTGTGAACTTTATGTTGTTGTTTTGAAGTGAAACTTCTTTGTGATACCTACAAAAAATTTGCTTGCACAAATTACCTTTATGGTGACAGAAGTAGAGTAACGGAAGTGATGTCATTAGGGGTCACCACCCCCTCTAAAAAATAAAGAAAAGCAATCTGCAATGAAAAAGAGCCATTTGAATAGCCAGTTCGAATAGTAGATAATCGCTTGTACATTTTAAAAGAGAAATGTTAAAACAGTAAGCACGTTCTAAGTGAAACTCTTTGTGCTTTACCACTGAAATTGTATTTTGATTTTGATGTTTTTGATTGAATGAAAAACTTTTGAGAGTATAATTACAATTTCAATGACAAAATACAAAGAAGTTTCACTTAAAATGCGTGTTCGCCACACACACCATTTTTTTCCTTTTGTAGCGGTCATGTAAAATGGCTACAGTCATCTCTCCTGCTGACAGTAAGGCCTGGTAAGTTGTGGGCATGCCAGCAGTAATTATGGAGGTTTGCCCTCACACCCTGGTGGGGTGCCCTGTGTATGGATGGGAGTGGTCACATGCTCTGACTCCATGGTTAGTGATGTCAGAGGTGTGTCAGCTTCCAGAGTGTACATAAGGCACAGCACTGTGTCTAAAAGTTAGTTCTGCCAGAGTTTCTATCTGAGTAGTTCTGTGTCCTGCGTGGTTCTGAGAAAAGTTATGTTATAGTAGCTGAGCAGGAAGACTGTGTCCAGGGACCTGGCACAGGGTAAAGACATCCCGGCTGGGATAGGGAATCCCTATTAAAGGAGAATTTCACCTTTCAAAGGGAAGCACTGAGGGACAATGAGTGGCTAAAGTAACTACTGCGAGGGGCAGTTAGCCCACATCAACCAATAAAGATGCTCTTAATCACAAACCCTCTCGTGTACATGTGTGGAGTGAATGTACAGAGAGGAGCACCACAGAGGAGTTCCTCGCCAGGACCATCCCCAAGTGACCGAAGGGACCCTGATGAGGTGGAGGCGCTGCACTGGAACTAGGTAGGACTCTGCACACTACCTCAGCTGCCTGTCTGGACGGGTTCTCCCCACACACCATCATGCGGGAGACTCAGGAGTCCTGTTGCCGACAGGTGCACCACCAGACACTATCACACTGTAATGGGGACCGGTTAGACCACAGGGGCCAATGTGAGATTGGGTGGGTCAGGCCGGGTCACAAACACCGTTACATTTGGAGGCGAGCTGCTGAGATCAGATCTGTCATCAGGACAGGCTCTAGCTAGGCACACTGGGAAACAGGGAGAGCGTCTGCTGCCACTCTGTGCTGCGTAGGGACGGACCTAGGGGTGGTCAGAGGCTGACGGGGTATTGTCAGTTCGCAGGGACGACCTAGGGGCCTGAAAGGAGTGAGGGGTCTGGAGCTGGGCTATAGCTGACCGAGTCACTTTGAGGTAGTGCTAGTTGGTAGGACGCCAGAAGGGATAGCCTGTTAACGTGGTCAGGAATCCTGGAGAGGGTCTGCGCTAGGCTGACCAAGAGAGGTAGACGCCCCAAGTACTGCATGGCAGAGCCAGAGTACTCTAGCCCATTCCAGACACTTACCATAGGGAGCACAGACTGGGAGGAAGGAGTTACAGCAGACACTGAGAGAGTGAGCTTAGCCTGAGGTAGTGCAACATGAGTCCAGCCTAGATCAGGTACACATGTGGTGGTGCATCTGAGCAATCTTTATTGTACTGGTGTGGTGGCTGCCCCGCAGAGCGGAGCCCCATGTACGATAATTGGTACGAGAGCGTGACAACCCAAGGAATGGAGGATCCGCGTGGTGCGGAGAGCCCAACATGGCGACCAGAGGCTGATGGGGAAGGCATCCGTGGCGTGCGCCCCACTGAAGAGCAAACTGTCGCTGAGCTGTCTTTAACTAATCTGCTCTGGAGTGGAGCGAAGGCTGTGGCTGCCCCGTTTTTGTCCTGCCTGGGACACCGAGGGGCCACCCTTGAAGAGTGTGAGGACATTGTGATAGCTGGGGGGGAACCCAGCGAGAAGAGCAAACAAACTGATATTTCGGGCTTAAAAGCCAACCAAAATGGCGGTTCCCGCTTGCTAGGGAGACCGCATGGGCCAGTCGCAGAGAAAATGGCTGATACAGAACTTGCAAAAATCTGGCCGGGAATGGCGCGAACAGCAGAGCCCCGCCCTGATGGGGGGCATGGCGCGAAAGCTATGGCTGCGCCTTCATGGACAGTGACTCACTCAGCCCCTGTGCTGAGTCAACCGCTTAGTCTATGGGACCCTCCCCTGATTTCCACCAGGGGGAGTGACTTTCAATTATGGCCTGTGGGAATGCACCCACTGGGCCCAGGGACTGATATCCAGACGGCGCCACTACAAGAAGTAGTTCCGGCCGCGGAGGTAACGTGCAAAAAGGAGGGATATTTTGCACGGAAAGCAGCTGCCAGGAGAAGGCGGGAACTAGCCACGGCCCAAGAATCCCACTCTGACGAGGGAATTGGCGCGAAAACGCAGACCGCGCCCACCAGGACTGAGAAAGGCGCGGCCTTAATTAAGGGGCATGCTATTCCCCTGTGGGATCCGCCCATAATTGCAACCCCTGGGGGCGGGTTCCAGCTATGCCAGCGGAAGGAGGAGCCGAAGCAGGAAGTTGCTGGCCCAGAAGCTTCTACCGGTCAGTTGCGAGGAACCACTGACCTGGAGAGACCCATACTGAAAGTGGTCCCTACTAAAAGAATGTCCTGCTCCTCCACTGTGGGAACTATGGTCTCCACCCAGCCCTACTCGGTACCCGGTGGGGTACTGGTAGTCAGGGTGGCTAACACCGAGACGGTGGTCGGGCTCTGCCTGCAATGCGGGCTGCCCGGAGGCATTGTTAATACGGCGGCACGCTGCCCACAATGCGGGACATTATACTTGTGGCCAATGCCGACGTTCATTCCAATTAAATCAGCTGACCCCCCTTGGGATACGGCTAGGCACTCCGCCGAGTCCCCTGGTGCACTATGGATCAATCGTGCAAGTCCCGGAGAAAGGGGACTGGAGTCAATTAAATCGGCTGGGTCGGCAGCAACCGAGATGGTCGGGTCACTCCCCGACCACACTGAGAAAAGACTATCGCCCCGATCGGTGACCCCTAAGTCAGGGAAGGGGGATTACTCGGATGAGGATCTCCGCGAGCTAGCGGAGGTGAAATCGAGGCCCAGGACAGAACCGGGGAGGACGACACCCCGTAGTGTGAGTAGCAGCCTGGAAAGCAGGGCGTCCCCCGCAGATCGGCGAGCCGAGAGACGGAGTCCCTCCATCCCAGGATATGGTGGCGACGGGCGAGAGACGGCTACACCCCTGCGGACTGGTAAGAGAAGCCCCATCACTTACCTTGTCCCAGCAGACGGCGTAGCGGTAGGAAGGCCGTACCAGGCCCAAGACGCACGTGCCGAGACGGCATCACTTCCGGTGAAGATGACGGCGGAGCTGCCGGATGTCGTCATCGAGGAAGAGATCCCGAATGGGGGTCAAACCCCAGATGGCGGCGCTTCTGGTTCCGGGGAGGACATCACTTCCGGTGGCGACGGCGGAACCGCTGGGAAAGACGCAGCGACGCTTCGGCGATCGGGGGAAGGTCCCCGATCACCTCAAAGGCCCAGGAGTTGGATGGGCGATCCGAGGACTGAGGAGGGTGAGCTATCCTCATTGGACCAGTCTACGGACAGCCGAGAACGGGTCGTAACCCCGTGGGGTCCAATCGCTTGCCCTTATGTCCCATCCCACACCCTAGATAAAACCCCTGCCCCCATCACCTGTTCCACGGGATCCCCGCCTAGTCTGGAACTTGTGGACATACCTTTGGGGGGGGAGGAGAGACGGACTGGGGAAAGACAGCGCAGTTGCGCTACGGAGGGCATTTCTCGGGGAGGGGGAGAATTAGGCAAGGCCACGGTAGGCCGGTGGTTGCCTCCTGCGACCAATAGATCAGAGGACAAGGCCCTGGGATCATCACGGTGGTCCGTACCACGGTCGGCACGGACATCGGGGGTATTCTCATGGGGGGATGCGGAAGAGAGTGATTCAGGGGATTCACATAGGTTCAAGGAACACCATTGGTGGGCGCCCCTCTTTGAAGGATATGCGGCCGGGATGGATCGTAAGCGATTCCTTATTAGAAGAGAGGATGTAGTTGATTTTTGGTGGGCCAAGGGAGAATTCACCCCTGAACAGCGAGACAGAGAGCTGCAGGAACGGTGGTATAAGATTGAGCACAGGGAGATAGAGCCCATGGGTCCCGACACACTGTCAGACCCTGTGGATCCTGATGAACCCCTGTCATGGGTGCTACCTGGGAGGGCAGGTAGGGCTGACCTAATTAGGATCAGTAGAGCGGAACGGGCAAGAATGGCTCGATACAAGTCTTCCCACGGGTTGGAGTACCCTTATGTCCCTTAACCCCTCATGGAAGAGATAGAAGAGAACAGGGAAAGGTGGCTTAGGGAAACCATCGAGATGTACCTAGTCAATAAGGGGAGTGACGTTACAGGAAGGAGGGCAGAGGACAGAATAGATCACCTGATGCGAGTGTGGAGTATAGGGAGGAATATTCACAAACACAGGGTGACCTATAGGCCCGAGAGGGGACTGCCTAGGCACTATCATGTCACAGTCCTGGACATGGGTGGTAGAGAGGTTAAGAAACCTGACCCGAGCCACTATTATTAGGGGGTACTAAGGCATTTTGCGGGCTCGTGGCTGCTGGTCGGGGCGGGCTTGGCGAGATGTTACTGTGGTCATTTTTTTTGTATAACGGATAATCTGTGATGTTAACAATTATGTGTTATGTGTTACAGTGCTTCCTGGAAGAAAGTATTTAAATTTAGGTCCCAGTGAGGACGATGGGATTCACCAGGGGGAGAATGTAGCGGTCATGTAAAATGGCTACAGTCATCTCTCCTGCTGACAGTAAGGCCTGGTAAGTTGTGGGCATGCCAGCAGTAATTATGGAGGTTTGCCCTCACACCCTGGTGGGGTGCCCTGTGTATGGATGGGAGTGGTCACATGCTCTGACTCCATGGTTAGTGATGTCAGAGGTGTGTCAGCTTCCAGAGTGTACATAAGGCACAGCACTGTGTCTAAAAGTTAGTTCTGCCAGAGTTTCTATCTCAGTAGTTCTGTGTCCTGCGTGGTTCTGAGAAAAGTTATGTTATAGTAGCTGAGCAGGAAGACTGTGTCCAGGGACCTGGCACAGGGTAAAGACATCCCGGCTGGGATAGGGAATCCCTATTAAAGGAGAATTTCACCTTTCAAAGGGAAGCACTGAGGGACAATGAGTGGCTAAAGTAACTACTGCGAGGGGCAGTTAGCCCACATCAACCAATAAAGATGCTCTTAATCACAAACCCTCTCGTGTACATGTGTGGAGTGAATGTACAGAGAGGAGCACCACAGAGGAGTTCCTCGCCAGGACCATCCCCAAGTGACCGAAGGGACCCTGATGAGGTGGAGGCGCTGCACTGGAACTAGGTAGGACTCTGCACACTACCTCAGCTGCCTGTCTGGACGGGTTCTCCCCACACACCATCATGCGGGAGACTCAGGAGTCCTGTTGCCGACAGGTGCACCACCAGACACTATCACACTGTAATGGGGACCGGTTAGACCACAGGGGCCAATGTGAGATTGGGTGGGTCAGGCCAGGTCACAAACACCGTTACACTTTTATATATAGATATATACAGATGCAGCGGCCATTATTTTAACAAATCACCCAGTGTATGCCTCGGAATACCCATGCCATGGCGCAGGATTTCTTCCAACCGTACCGCCTTAAGACGCGAGTGCATAAAATGAAATTTTAGTTTTCTGGCTTTAAAACACCTGAAATTCACACAGTAGCACAGTAGCACAGTACTGTACATTACAATTCATTAATTTCATTGCATTTAATTGCACACAATTCATGAAATTCAAACAAAGCAACCATGATAAACACGCGTGCCTGGGGCGATTGGCCACGTTCATGCCGCATGGAATATAGCAGCGATATATCAGGAGGAGAGAAAGAGAGGACATTCTATGAGTTACAAAAATATGGCATACCCTGTATATTCATTAAGGCCATGAGGGAGGAGAGTGCCCAATGTAAAAATCCACCGGCACTCTCTCTGCAAAAGACGCCTCTCTAAATCTCCGCCCCGTAACCCCAGAGAGACCTGATCACAGGCAAAAGCTGATAAAAAGCCTGGATTGGAGTTATGAAAGATTTTAAAGTGTCTTGCCACTGTGGT